>NC_059350.1:5435000-5735000 GCF_019703515.2 Myxocyprinus asiaticus
TCATCACAGAGCAAAGTTTAGCACCATGGCCAGCGCCTCACTAACAGTCTCTACAGCAGTGCTTCAGGATTTTACAGGCTTATTGAGAAATGGACACAAGTGTTACATTGTAGTTTGTTAAGGATTGTGCTGGGGAAGTGCTTTAAACATTAGGTCTCAGCATTAACGTGTTCATAGAAAACATCTGGACAATAAATGAGCACTCAAATCAAGTAAGGCAAATTTGCTCCACTCACCCACTGCTCTTCCTGGGCAAGGGAAGATCCTTCTGGAAAAGACAGAGATAGAAATTATAGACTGAGTGATTATATTACACAGTGTAAAATAATACCATCAATAACTGCTCAATACCAGTTTGCTTTAGGACATAAATATCTGGATGAAACCAAACAGGAATAATCTTATGCCAACTGCCATTCATTATGAGGCATAATGCTCTTCTCTGCAATAGTCTGAGAGGAAGGACAGCACTTAAGGGAGAGCAATCCCCCAAATATTAAACTGGCCAATTACACAAACAAGGTCACTGGCGAGAGAGAGAGAGCGAGAGAGAGAGAGAGAGAGAGAGAGAGAGAGTGCATGTTAGAGAGCGGGAAAGAGGCTGTGCAGGTGCACATGATGGTACACTAAAGGCTTGTGTCGGGGGGGAAATGACTTCACCCACCGTGACTCACTTTGATGACATTGTGTGTGACAAGGGTTTCCCTGCCAGCATGACTGGCGCCACTGAGCAACTAATGGAGGATTAAGTGGATAAACAGACTTTGTGTTCTACACTTTTCTGCCTAAATCACATTTTGAAAAAAATAAAAATGTAATTAAAGGTCAATGAAAAATAAGATGATTATAAGTCTGAGATGATTATAAGGAGAAATGTTTTAAAAATTGACTTTCAAATGGTTATGCCAAGTTCTTAAAAATGTAATCTATGAATTTATGTTGGTTTCATACAATTTTTGAAAAACATTTATGTGTCACTGCAGTAAAAATGATTAGTTATTGTTAAACAAATCGTTTACTCAAGTTAAGCTTAAGTTTGTACTATTCTTATTAGTTTTAAGTAAGTTACCATTACTCTCTAAATCCTTTTAGAGGAGTACAAAGTTGTCATTAATAAAAACATTTAAGTGGTCCTAATTAAACAGTACTTGAAATGTCACATTTTGGAATCATAACTCAAATATATCCTTTCTTTAAACTTTGGCTTTGAGTACTACTAACTTAAAACGATCAAGTACAAAATTGTGGCTGTGTGCAATATCCATAAGCCCTTGCGCTTGAATAAATCATGTATGTTTGGTCAAAGCAAGGGAACTTATGGAGAAAAATAATAGTTTTTAGTTGTTGTTGTTTTGTTGTAGCTGGTTGATAGATTTGTAAAGTCAGCATTAGGGTGATTAGTGTAACATCTGGTGAACTTGGAGCCTGTAAAATTTAAGACATCCTTCTTTACTCAATTGAACTTTACAACTTTACAAGTGCAGCTTTATGTGAACTAATTACTAAGAAGAATCCAATATGTCATTTGGCTAACCTAGAGTTATAATTTCCCTTATACTGTATAAGATGTGCTATAACCCAATTTAAATGATTAAATAAAAACAATGATTCTTTAATCACAGATTAGTTAAGTTTACTTGTAACTAGTTAACATTACTAAAAAAAATTAAGTTCAGTTTACTTGAGCCAAATAAGTATGTTTACTAAGGTAAACTAATTAGATTTTACAGTGGTTGTCTTTTAAAAATCTGGTTTAAAACACAATTCAGTTTTGTAGAAATGCAAATCTTTGTATCCATGTTGGTTTCATACATTAAAAAAACATCTACAAAAACGTTGATTGAATTACTTTAAAAATGTCAGTTGGTGTAATCATTGAGTAAATACAGTATTAAAACACTTTCCTTGCACCTTGAATGCACTTGAGTGTACACAACTTAAACATTCATTTAAAAAAATGTTTTCAAACATAATTTTTAAGTCACAAATATCAAGCAGTATCCTTAGTGAGCTGAGCTGAACGAAATGTGTCTTTTCATAAATGTTTTTAAATATCTGATATTGTTTTAAAAACATTATAAACTTGACACTCAGTCATGAGGGTCCTCTCTGTTTCTGTTTTTCCTCTATGTTTTTTTTTTGTCACATGACAGAAAAAAAGTTACCTGGATGTTGGTTACACCACCTGACTTTGATTTGGTGGACAAAAGTTTAATATGAATAATATATGTATAATATATAAAACATAAAAAATAAATAAATAGATTATTTTTAAGAAATAATAATAAAAGATTATTCCAAACTACTTATGCTTACTCCATGGTTACTCCAACACCTTCAAAACTAAGTTCAGATTCCCACTCCATGACTGCGTCATGTTGTGACAAGCGCTCTTTGTGTCTTTCTGCTTATCGACTGTCAGCAGGAAGTGAAAAAAAGCAGCTGTTATTTTCTCTACAACACCAGTGCATTTGCATTTTCTTGTACTTTTCTTTCCTCTTTAAACTCTATTCCTGGAACTGCAAAAACAGGCCAGAGAGATTCTGTGTTTGTCCTTAGTAATTTTAATTTCTTTTAACTAGATATTCCCCGCATCTGAATATGCATACTTCTTTGCTGCACAGTATGCAAAATGCAGTATGTCAAATGAGTAGGATGTCAGAAAACTAGGGCTACAGTAAGCAAACAATTCTTAGATGAACTACTGCACTCAAAAAAAGGATTTTTACTGCATGTTCAATTTACTTAATTAAAATGAACTAAACCAACACAATTCTAAAGCATTTAGTCACAACTTGATTCCATTGCATTCTATTTATAAAATGGAAGTTTACTTAATCCATTTGAGTTGTAACTACATGAATACTTTTTATGGTGTTAATGTACCATTGATGAAACTGGGCAGGGGATTTCCATTTCCCAGCATGCTTTGCATGGGACTCGATAGGGAGAGTAAATGTTCAAATGTTATTTTATGTGTTGTTGTGCAAGATAAACATAAAGGGGGATTCTTGTTAGTGTTTAATGTTTTGTTATGTTGAGATTCAGAAGAGTTTCTGTTTTGTTGGAGTTTTGGGGGTTACCATTATAGTGAAGAGTGGAGCTCGAGCCAACGATGAGGACAGGGAAGTGTCACACATGGAACTGATTGCTTACTTCGTTGAGGAAATGCTTTGCTAACCATAGCATAGATACTACACTACACAATGTAGTGCTTCCAACCAGCATGTATTTAGCATGCTAACAATCACTTTCACTAGTTAGTACATATAGAAATAAAAGAGATTAATTTGAGTTACACTGACATGTCTAATTTTGTTGGGTTTACCCAATTCAAACACTGTAAAATCTTATTAGTTGACCTTACTTGGGTTTTTCAAGGCAATTGGTTTGCATGCTTTTTCTTAGTAAACATACTTATTTGCCTCAATTAAATTTAACCTAATTTAACTAGTTACAAGTAAACTTAACTGTCTGTAATTAAAGTATAGTTGTTTTTATTTAATTATTTAAATTGGTTTATAGCACGTATTAAACAGTATAAGGGAAATTATAACTCTAGGTTAGACAAATGGCACATTGGATTCTTCTCAGTACTTAGTTCACATAAATCTCCACTTTTGTAAAGTACAACTGAGTAAAGAAGAATGTCTTAAATTTAACAGGCTCCACGTTCACCAGAGGTTACACTAATCACCCTAATGCTGACTTTATTATTATTTTTCTACACAAGTTCCAAACACACATAATTTATTCAAGCACAAGTGCTTATGGGTATTCCACACAGCCACAATTTTGTACTTGATCATTTTGATTCAGTAGTACTCAAAGCCAAAATGTAAAGAATGTACAGTACTGTGCAAAAGTTTTAGGCACTTGTGAAAAACTTTCAAAGTGCGGATTTCTTAAAAAAATAATGCCATAAATAGTTTTCATTAATCACTTAACGTCATACAAAGTCCAGTAAACATAAAAAAAGCTAAATCAATATTCGGTGTGACCACCTTTGCTTTTAAAACAGCACCAATTCTCCTAGATACACCTGGACACAGTTTTTCTTGGTTGTTGGCAGATAGGATGTTCCAAGATTCTTGGAGAATTCACCACAGTTCTTCTATATATTTCGGCTGTCTCAATTGCTTCTGTCTCTTCTTGTAATCTCAGACTGACACGATGTTCAGTGGGGGGCTCTGTGGGGGCCATGCCATCTGTTGCAGGGCTCCCTGTTCTTCTATTCTATTATATTTACAAAAGGGATGTATGGGAGTGTAAAATGTATTTTTCCTATTGAAACACTAAAGCTGAAGATATAAATAACCATCTTAAGACAAATGTATTGTGAAACATCTTATGTGCCTAAGACTTTTGCACAGTACTGTATATATTTGAGTTATGATTCCAAAATGTGACATTTCAAGTACTGTTTAATTAGAACCACTTAATTTTTTTTTATTAATGACAACTTTAGGATTTAGAGAGTAATGTTAACTTAATTAAAACAAATTAAAATAGTAAAAACAAGCTTAAGTTGAGTAAACTATTCTGTTTATTTTTTTATTTTTTTAAAAATTTGAGACAACTTTTATTAGTATTTACAGTTCTTTCTACACAAAGTGTTTATGTTGAGATTACATAGTAGTTTTAAGTTAAGGGAACTAATTTCAAACACGCTGAACCACTGTTCACAATTGAATCAAGTTCAGCCAAAGAGCTTTTTTTTTTTATGTGTGTGAATCAGCCAAGATTCTGAAGTATGCAATGAGGCCCATAAGACCACAGGAGCTGAGGAGTCATCAGATTCAAAAGGTTGAAATTTTAAATTTCTATTTTATATATCCTAAGAAAGTTCATTCTTGTGGTTAAATTGTACTTGTTTAACAACACCTGAGTAAATGGTTTACACAGTTTTTGTTAGTACATCATAAATAACACAATGGTCAAAGGGAAATACCAACAAGGTGCGGTTACATTTTATACAACATACCAAAAGGACATGCTTCATTAACAGCAAAGAAGTAAAGAACATACTCTAAAAGTACATTCACTGAGCACTTTATTAGGAACACACTGGTTCTAATAAAGTGCCCGATGTGGTCTTCTGCTGTTATAGTCCATCAGCCTCAAAGTTCGACGTGTTGTTCATTCTGAGATGCTATTCTGCTCACTACAATTGTACAGAGTGGTTATCTGAATTACTGTAGCCTTTCTGTCAGCTCGAACCATTCTGGCCATTCTCCATTGACCTCTCTCATCAACAGGGCATTTCCATCTGGAGAACTGCTGCTCACTGGATGTTTTTTGTTTTTGGCACCATTCTGAGTAAACTCTAGAAACTGTTGTGCGTGAAAATCCCAGGAGATCGGCAGTTACAGAAATACTCAAATCAGCCCATCTGGCACCAACAATCATGTCACGGTCGAAATCACCGAGATCACATTTTTCCCCATTCTGATGGTTGATGTGAATATTAATTGAAGCTCCTGACCCGTATCTGCATGATTTTATGCATTGCACTGCTGCCACACGATTGGCTGATTAGATAATCGCATGAATAAGTAGGTGTACAGGTGTTCCTTATAAAGTGCTCAGTGAGTGTATGTGAAATTGGACATAGCTTTTGTCTTGTAAGTTAAGGTCAAATGTCAGGGCTGTAGAGTGATCTATACTAAAGCCCATAAGCGCAGTAAGAGGAAGTAGGACAGGAACATCTGGATCTCTGATACTAAGTCAATCGTGTAAGTTTATCAGATTAACTGATAAAAATGGGTTGCAACCCCTGTTTAATGTCTACATTAAGGTAATTAATTTAGTTAGATGCTAAAGCTAACATACAAATTCTTTCAGTACGTGGAAGAAGTATTGCAATTGGTATGCAGCCATCTTCAAGTTTCTCCCTTTGTCTCCAGTCTGATGGAGTGGCCACAAATTGAATCAATATAAGATGCAGAAAGTAACGTATCCATAACATGCACTTGACATAATGACATAAAACAATATTGACAAACACTGGGCTCATTAGGTCTGTGAACTCCAGTGATGAATAACATATCCAGCCTGCAGCCGAGACTAATGACACAGATTGGGCTCCAAGCCCGGAGAGGAGAAAAGGCCCTTTTGTTTGAGCAGGAGATAAAACAAGGCATGGAAAAGAAGGATAAGTGTAATAACGGTGATGATACACTGCCAGAAAAGACTGTCAAAACAGCAAGAGAGAGATTCAACAATAAGTCTGAAGTTACTCCACTAAAACACTTTTGTCAACTTAGTTAACAAGTCCGCTAACTTTTGATAACATTTTATTAGGGGCAAAATAGTTTGGTATGGTGAAAATAACGGCAAAACAATGGCTATTGGCTATTTACCATTTTCACACAATAAATATTGAAATGGTTTATGTTTATTTTACTCTTTGTTTGATAATCATAGTTTTTTTAATGAAATAATTAGCATGTTTATAATGTATTTTTATAATTTAATATTGTAAATCTGGGTCTAGAACTAGGCTAAAATAGTACAATCTGTACATAAAAGCCCTTTGAAAAGTACCAAGAATAAATTATAAAGGCCAGGTATAAAGTTTCCAAGTCAGTTTTAATGTTACCTTCATATAACATAATAAGTAAAGAAAAAAAAAAAAAGAAAAAATTGGTGGCCATCTTGGAAACACTACCAAGCAGCTATTTTCTATGGATACACGTGGCATAAAAGTGCAGCTCCTATCTACTTAAATGGGGAAATAATTACTTATTTCAAATCAGCAGTAAAATCTGGTATCATAACAATGGTATCATAAATTGTGCATCTTTAGCTCAATACTGCAAATGACCAATCAGAAACAAATATTCCAGAGAGCCTTGTATATATAATATTGTTAAGGCTAGAAATATATTTTTTTTTACTATAACTCCCAGACCATATACATGTATTCACTGGTGAGCCAAAATATTATGACCACCTGCCTAATATGCTGTTGGTCCTCCGCATGCCGCTAAAACAGCGCCGATCCGCCGAGGCATTGGTTCAGCACATCCCACAGATGCTCAGTCGGATTGAGATCTAGGGAATTTGAGGGTCATGGCAACACCTTGAACTCTTCATCATGTTCCTCAAACAATTACCGAACAATGTGTGCAGTGTGGCAGGGCGCATTATCCTCCTCAAAGAGGCCACTGCCATCAGGGAATACCATTGCCATGAAGGGGTGTACCTGGTCTGCAATGATGTTTAGGTAGGTGGCACGTCTCAAATTGACGTCCACATGAATGGCCAGACCCAGAGTTTCCCAGCAGAACATTGCCCAGAGCATCACACTCCCTCCACCGGCTTGTCGTCTTCCCATAGTGCATCCTGGTGCCATCACTTCCCCAGGTAAACAGCGCACACATACACGGCCATCCACGTGATGTAAAAGAAAAGGGGGCTCATCGGACCAGGCGACCATCTTCCACTGCTTCAAGATCCAGTTCCGACACTCACGTGCCCATTGTAGGTGCTTTCGTTGGTGGACAGGGGTCATCATGGGCACTCTAACCAGTCTGCGGTTACACAGCCCCATACGCAGCAGGGTGCGATGCACTGTGTGTTGTGACACAATCTTCTCGTAACCATCATTAAAATGTTCTGTGACTTGTGCCACAGTAGACCTTCTGTTGGTTCAGACCAGACAGGGTAGCCTTCGTTGCCCATGTGCATCAATGAGCTTTGCGCCCAACACCCTGTCACCAATTTTGTGGTTTGTCCTTCCTTGGACCACTGTCGGTAGGTACTTACCACTGCTGACCAGGAGCACCCCACAAGCCTTGCCATTTCAGAGATGCTCTGGCCCATTCGTCTGGCCATAACAATTTGGCCCTTGTCAAAGTCACTCAGGTCTTCACTCCTGCCCATTTCTCCTGCTATTCAACACGTTGACTACGAGAACTAATTGTTCGCTTACCATCTAATCTACCCAGACCTTGAAATGTGGCCTTATTAAGAGATGATCAATGTTATTTGCTTCACCTGTGAGTAGTCATAATGTTTTGGCTCATCAGTGTATTTACACTCTCTCATATTCTTTCCCCAAGGCTTTGAACTGTTTGTGTGTCATTAATTTCCAAATGGGACTTTTCCATCCCAGTAAAATCAGACCCTCCCTGAAGTCCATCTCAATATCCAGCACAGAGGGCTATGATGACTTTATGGAATAAAGTGTGTGCACACTTGTGTCTCTGTAAGCATTTCCTGTAAGCTAATGCCAGAGTTAGCATGTATAAGAATCAAAGTGGTTGTAGTGAAATCTAAGCATACATTATGGGCACACACACACTGATCTGGGTTGTATCCTAACCCTTATCACTGTTGGTTTGGCACAGCTTTGCTGCACCTTCATACAATAAAGCTGTTTCCAATCGTTAAGCTGCCTTCCCAGTATTACTGAGGGGTCATATCCCAGATGGACATCTTTCTCAGAAATACTTCTAAAATAAAACCTGCTTTGGGTTCCTCAAAACTCCCTGGCATCCCTGAAAGCAACAAAAAATTGTGGTCTCCATTTAATTACCCTTAATGCTTCACAGACTGAAAGTCACTGCAAACTTTGCATCTCTCAGATCCAAATGGCATTTTGGCAGATAGTAGAGCTACAAACCTGGATCACAGAGGGTGGATCGTGCATTTAAATGGCCATTCAGCTGAATATGAAAAATGTAAGAATTCTTTCATTAGGCTTAAAATGTTGAAACACAAGATAAGAACACTGTCTTGCATTCAACCACAGCTTGATGGAGCGCAATTCCGAATGCATGGATCTCAAGACATGTTTTTCTAAGTTTCAAACTTCGTTAAACTTGACACAGTGACCTAAAAATGGTGCGTTTATGACACGACGCAACCGAGATGCTCCAAAAGTGTCCGTCTGACGCAGGTGTACATTGACGCGTCCTTAAACAAGCCCTTATAATAAATCTCAGACTGGCTGAAAAATTAAATTACAAAATGGATTGCTGTGAACTGTAGGACAATAATAGGCTTATGTTCAATAATATGCAAATAAACAATATATTGCATTCTAAATCCCCTTTTTGTATATTTTTTAATGCTTGTGTGCCTAAATACTATAATGCATTTTAATTATCTGTATTATTTTTTATAATATATTTTATTTAGAATTTAAATATAACTATTTATAATTATTTCATTATTATAGACTGAATTATTGTTATTTGAGGGGCTTTCTCAGCAAATATTAATTTATGCGATTAATTGCGATTAATTCGGTTAATTAATCGGCATACCATGAAATTAATTCAATTAAAAACTTTAATCGATTGACAGCCCTTATTTTGTATATATATATATATATATATATATATATAGATAGATAGATAGATAGATAGATAGATGGATAGATATAGATATAGATATAGATAGATAGATAGATAGATAGATATTTTCTTTAAATAGCTTCAAGGTAGTTAGCAAATTTTTGTTAGTAGCTTGTAGTGTGGCTAACTACTTAAAGAGTAGCTTGACTGCAGTTTGACTACTTTAAGTTATGAGTAGCTTGGAAAACTAGTTTCACAGTCATTTCCCCAACACTGAGCATGCACGTTTTATGCACGTTCTTCAAACCTATTATGTTTAATAAGCCGACAACATGTGTTGTCATGTAAATGAATTACACGGCTTTCTTTTATAGGTGTGAGGTAAAAAATGGCTTAAGAATAAACCAATTAACATGGGTAGATTTTTGCCCATTACCCCGGGTTTGCGTTGCATGTAAACACCTTAACCAGCGTTCTTACTGACTTATCCAGTGTGCGCAAGTGTTGTGCACACGCCTCTTCAGGTTTGACGTCAAAAGCAGAGAATAACTCGATTAATTTAAATCTCATGTAAACGCGATTTTCTTGCTTTGTCGGATCTTTTAAATAAGCTGATTTTTGCAAGTTATCAGCGTATTGGTGTGCATGAAAATGCGCTTACTGCATGATTCATACTGTTTAATGACAGAAAGTTGAGGAAGCACTTAATTAGGGCTGGGCGATATGACGATATATAAAGTGTCGATCGATAGAGATTTACCTATATTGTGTATATCGCGATATATGTTAATATCCATGTGCGCGGCGTGGGCTTATATATCAATTGGCAGGACTTCACGTGAAAAATGGACATTTTTCTGGCATTGAACATTGTTCTGCTGCCACCCAAGCAAATTCAATGACATTCATCTCATGATCAGCACTTCAAAAGCACTAAATTTCTCATCTGACACATGCATGTGTTTCACGTGAGTGTTGCGCGTGCTATCTCTGATGCACGCAAGTGTCTGAGTCCAACAGGCTTCCCGATATTAGTGCTCTACAGACAGGAGAGCACAGAGCGGGATCACTTGCGCTACTCAATCATTTTTTACCCTGGAAAACCCCTAATGGAGAAAGACACCTCCACAGAGAGGGACAATTCCCAAACAAGTCAAGAAAATGACAAGGAGCTCATTATTAAAACAGGTTCAACATCTGTGGTGTGGGTTCACAAAAGCCAGCACAGAGCAGAACAATTTTCATTTTTTCCATGAAGAGGGAGTTCTGAGTTGAGTCAAGTACAGTGAGATTTTTTTTTCTCAAAATAAATCCATGAATCCTCAATGAAGTCCTTAACAATATATATACCCCTTTAATTTTAAAAGTAATACAACCATAATAATAATTAATAATTATATAATAATTAATAATTATAATTAATTTTCTTTATTTATCACACATTATACATTTGCACATATACGGTGAAATTCTTCTTTTTCACATATCCCAGCTAGGCTGGGATCAGAGTGCAGGGTCAGCCATGATACGGCGCCCCTGGAGCAGATAGGGTTAAGGGCCTTGCTCAAGGGCCCAACGGTGGCATCTTGGCGGTGCTGGGGCTTGAACCCCCGACCTTCTGATCAGTAACCCAGAGCCTTAACCGCTGAGCTACCACTGCCCTGGTTTTTTTTTTATTTTTATTTTATTTTTTTTATTTTATAATACCATATACCATATATAATAAACCATGCTCCATTAGGGATGATTGCAGACACTTGCTTCTAGTTACTAACTATAACAAGTAATTACTAAGATCACTGACAATCTAGCAGCAAACCTGATGACCAGTAGTAAAGGCTAAAATTGTTTTCCAGTACAGGGGCTGAAAGGTGGTGACCTTTTTGCGAAATGTCTAGCTGTCTGTGGTGGAGCCAGATGGTGTTCTGAAACCCAGATCAGCTTGAGCTTGACAACTGCTTGTTTATTTTCAGTTGGATGAAAAGGGGGAAGTGAAAGTAGCACATACACATGTTTTGTCTTGACTTTACAGAACAGCAGATGGTTTCCGCACTGTACCGACAATGATGTTACAGCTCAAAACCTCTTTTATACTTTTCCCGTTTTTGTTGCTTTGGGCAAGAACAGGAGAGGTGAAAACAACCACCAAACCTCAAAGAAAACATTAACTACTGTGTGCACCCTAGTGCAGAAAATTAAAACAAACCGAATCCTAACTGTTATAAAAGTTAGGTGTTATAAATAATCATTTGGACAGCACTTTATATTACAAGAAGCTCCAAAAAATAAATCCATTCTATCAAGCAATGAATGTCTTTATTTGTTAGTAAATTGCATTGTGTAGTCTCAAGCTAAAATAATCAATATTAATAGACATGTTGAATACAACCATGCCTTCAGAAAGTAACAGGGTTGACAGATTTCCCATTTATTTAGCCATTACTGGCCTTGTGCTCTTTTCCCATGACACATCAAGGTGTTAATTAGAAAGAAAATGCAATACCTATATTTCTACAAATACCCAGTCCTGACTCTTTTTGCTGTTAACAGAGCATATGGCTGTGACAAACCAGGTGTGATTTCTCAGGAGTGTCATTCCTATCATGCAGTACATTTTCATGTTCGCTTTGCACAAATAAGTGAATATCGGAGTGCATTTTAAAATTATTTCACTACTTTGGTTTGGGCAAATATTGTGATTTTTGCCATGTCCCTGAGTGCACTAACTACTAAAATGAAAATGGCAATTTATTAAAAAATATATAATATTCTTCATCAAAATGTTTCAAACAATCCTCTAATTCATTTTCCATCATGTCAATTTTTGTAATATCACTTTAAAGGATTTCATCCAAAAATGAAAATTCAGTCATTGTTTACCCACCCCTGTGTTGTTATAACCATATATGACTATCTTTCTTTTTCTTAACACAAAGAGAGGAATTGTGAAATTGTTAGGCTGGGCATAGAAATGCATCAAATCTTCAACTACAAGTTCTTCAGACATGTTTAGGAAGTTCTGTTCTCTGGTTTGTGTGCAGCTGTGTTGTGTTTTGTTGTCTCTATCGCTGTGGCGGACCTGTTTTTGAATTAAACAAATGAGTTTTCACTTGAACGCCCCAATGTCGCGAGGGGCTGCATGAACTGTTGCTCTCGTGCACTCTCATGAACGCGCGCAGGAGATCAACGGTCAGTGAAAATTTTCACTAAATAATACGTTAGATTTTGGTTTGTTTCTCACCAAACTTTATCGTATGCTTTCATAACAATCATGAGTCTCATGGAATAATTGATTAGACTTCTGAATTATACTTTTGCGTTCTTTTGGAGCTTGTAGAGGTGGTCACCATAAGCTGCCATTTTACGACATCGCTGAGCACAAAATTTTTTCACAACTTCTCCCTTTGTGTTAAGAAAAAGAAAGAAAGTTATATAGCGTTATAACAACAGTAAACAATGACTGCATTTTCATTTTTGGGTGAACTATCCCTTTAACTAACAAATGCCAAATGGTCCAAGAAGAGACATTGGTTTTGAGAAAACTAGTGCACAAAAATCATTAAGTATTAGCAATGGGTTTAATGAATTCTGTTATGTTTTGTGTTATTAGTTGGTTTGTGTCCCTCTAAAAAAATCTGTCTTCATGCTCTTTATTTGCATCCTGTTAGGTTCAATACAGTTAATTTTCCCTCCATTTTGTAAATAATCAAGTTATAATAAATTCAGTTTAAGTGCAGCTTGACCAGTGCATATTTCTGAAAGTCTGGTATACCACTTATAGAACTACTTCGAATTAAAATGGTAACAGATGTGTCCCATCGCACCTATTTACAGTGAAAATTGTCAGGTAAGGGGTTTAAAAAATCAATTTAAAAAATAGCTTGCAGCAACTTCAAAGGAATATTCCAGGTGCAATACAAAGGAATAATTCACCCAAAAATTAAAATTCTCTCATAATTTACTCACCCTCATGCCATCCCAGATGTGTATGAATTTCTTTCTTCTGCAGAACACAAACAAAGATTTTTAGAAGAATATTTCAGCTCTGTAGGTCCATACAATGCAAGTGAATTCTCCAAAAAGGAGATAAAGTCAGCATAAAAGTAATCCATAAGACTCCAGTGATTTAAATAATGAGAACAGACAAAATATAACTTCTTTTTCACTGAACAACTTGTCATTGCAGTCTCTAGGCACGATCATGATTTCAAGCTCGATTACACGTCCTAGTGAATGACGCATGCACAGCGCTAGATGGCACTTTAGGAAGTGTAATCGAGCTTGAACTCATGATTGCCAAGGAGACAAATGGCAAGATGTACAATGAAAAAGGAGTTATATTTTGGTCTGTTCTCATCCAAAACTAACTGAATCGCTTCAGAAGACATTTATTATACCACTGTCTTATGGATTGCTTTTATGCTGACTTTATGTCCTTTTTGGAGTTCTGGTCACCATTCACTTGCATTGTATGGACCTACAGAGCTGAGATATTCTTCTAAAAATCTTTGTTTGTGTTCTGCAGAAGAAAGAAAGTCATACACATCTGGGATGTCATGAGGGTGAGAAAATGATGAGAGAATTTTCATTTTTAAGTGAACTAACCCTTTAAGATCAGTCAATAGCGTTTGTGGCATAATATTAATTACAACAAAAATTACTTAAACTAATACCTTCTTTTAAAAAAGGAGAAAAAACTTCGAGGTTGCAGTGAGGCACTTACAATGGAAGTGAATGGGGCCAATTTTTAGAGGGTTTAAAGGCAGAAATGTGAAGCATATAATTTGATAAAAGCACTTAAATTAATTCTTCTGTTAATACTCATATATTATTTGAGCTTTAAAGTTGTTTAAATCGTCATTTTAGGGTTTTAGGGTTTTCAGCGTTATGTCGTCATGGCAACAAAGTTGTAAAACTGGCTATAACTTTAAACAGGTAAGGTTAAGCGATTTTATCGCACTAAAATCATGTTAACAACACATATTGTTTATGTCTTGTGGCTATACTTTTTAAACAGTGAGTATTTTAACGTTTGGCCCCATTCACTTCCATTGTAAGTGCTTCACTGTAACCAATTTATTTATTTATTTAGCTTTTTTTTTTTTTTTTTTTTTTTTTTAAGAAAAGGAGGGACAAATCGAAATGATTTTGTGGTAATCTATATTATGACACAAATGCTGTCGATTGAGCCTAACGTGTATTGAACCCGGTACTCTCCTTTAATGTGAACATTTGGGAATAGTAAACTATGCACGACAACGACAACCCACCTGAATCCTCCGCCTGCGGATAATCCCGGAGTCATCCATGGCGTCGCTCATTGTGACTGTCTGTCTGTCAACCGGTCACATCTGTGTCCATGTGTAGACAAAACCCCTGAACCAAGGGTCTTCTGAAGGCAAAACAAACTAGAAAGAGTCGTTCAGCTGACTCATGCACCCTTTTTGAACGCAATTAGGCTTAGTTTAGGTTTCAATCCCTTTTAAAAGTTTAAACCTTTCCAAATGTCCAAATCAAATCCAGCGCAGGTGTTTAAAACTTTCTGTCTGTTTGTATAGCTCTCCTCAAGCAGAGAAAATCAAATGTGCAACATAGTTGAGCATCAACATCCAATGGGCGTTGAGGGGATGCGCGAGCCACGTCAAAAATCCAGCTGACATCAAAGTCGAAAATTGTTACACAAACAAGACGATTAATTAATAATGATTAAAATGCTTAAATCTCAGCAACCAGGGTCCAACGTGCCTGGTTTATACGGTCAGAAAAGTAAAAATGATTTATCTTGATGTGTCCGCGCGGGCATGATGGTGGCAGGTGCGCCACATCCCAGGCGCGTGCGATCGGAGAACGGTCCTTCTGGACATCTGGAGCACTAGACATCCAGCCGCACTAATGGACCAATATCTATCCCCCAGGGGACATCGCCATCATATCATATTCGCCGCCAGCTGGAGCAATGTCTGACTCGTTAAGAGCATCATTTATGTGAAATGCATCCTAGTTTGATTCTCTTCAGGGTTTCTGAATGAAGTCCAGTAATCATTGCTTCCTTCCTGTGATATAGGCTACTAATGGAGTAGATCTGACATCTGCACTATAAGCTGCTGCCTCTGCTGGTAGATCCACATGTATAGTGTAATACACTGGAGAATGCATGTGCAGTGTATCTTATAGCAGAGAAGCATTAACCCCTTAATGTCTAAATTGGAGTAAACCGTAATAGGTGGTGGCAGGGGCGTAGATTCCGGGTGGATGGGGGGGATGTACCCCAAATAATCAAAACAAGCAAGCAGGCTACAACCCCCCATTATTTATACCATGATCAATGGAAACATGGGTAAATGCTTAATGCTGCAACCCCCCTAATGTTCGAGCCAAATCTATGCCTTTGGTTGGCACCCAGCAGTATTTTATTACAGCAATGAAGATATTTAGCATTTTCATTATATTAGGTAAAATTATTAAAGGAATGGTTCACATAAAAATGGAATATCTGTCATTATATACTCACCCTCATGTTGTTGAAAATTCTGTGTAATGGTAGTCAGCTGGTAGGTAGATGTGCAGTGTGTAACCCTCACTCCTTTGGCCTCAAGAGGCGCACTAGCGACTGAAGCTAGGGGCTGTAGCCTTTAGCCTCCTCGTTAGTGCGCCCACCTTTCACTCCGGAGACGCCAGTTCAAATCCCGCTCTGAGATCGGTTACAGTGGTGCCGTGACCCGGATGGGAGTGAGGTTTAGGGGGTGAGTGTAACGGTAGCCAGCTGGTAGGTAAATGTGCGGTGTGTAACCCTCACTCCCCTGGCCTCAAGAGGCTCACTAGCGACTGACACTAGGGACTGCAGCCTTTAGCCTCCTCGTTAGCGCGCCCACATTTCACGCCAGAGACGCCGGTTCAAATCCCGCTCTGAGATTGTTTACAATGGTGCCGTGACCCAGATGGGAGTGAGGTTTAGGGTGTGAGTGTAATGGTAGCCAGCTGGTAGGTAGATATGCAGTGTGTAACCCTCACTCCCCCTGGCCTCAAGAGGCGCACTAGCGACTGACGCTAGGGGCTGTAGCCTTTAGCTTCCTCGTTAGCACACCCACCTTTCACGCCAGAGACGCTGGTTCAAATCCTGCTCTGAGATCGGTTACAATGGTGCCGTGACCCGGATGGGAATGAGGTTTAGGGTGTGAGTGTAACGGTAGCCAGCTGGTAGGTAGATATGCAGTGTGTAACCCTCACTCCCCTGGCCTCAAGAGGCGCACTAGCGACTGACGCTAGAGGCTGTAGCCTTTAGCCTCCTCATTAGCGCGCCCGCCTCCCCGGTTTGAATCCCGCTCGGAGCGGGTCGAGCAGGACCGGTTACACCTGCATGACTTTCTTCTGTGGAACACATTAGGATATGGTTGGTAGAATGCTTTTCAGTCACTTTCACTTTCATTGCATGAAAAAACATGCAATGAAAGTGAAAGCATGACTGAGGCTACCAGTTCCTAACATTCTGCCTAACATCTCCTTATACAATCCAATGGGTTAAGTGTGATATGTGTTAGCATGTTTAAACTCAGAAGATGTCCCCTCTCTCCAGCCCCTAAAATGCTCTCACTGTTAAAACACATTAATAAAAGTGTGATGGATAAGTTTCCATCATTTATTAAGAGCAAAAGTGGAAATTTTAGACTTCCCCCAAGCTAAGACATGGGTTCCTTGTTTGGTTTAGATTAAATCTGTTACCTATTCGATAACAGACAATATGTTCCTCTGAACAATGTTTGTGGGGTGTTGTCAGCCTGACAATGTGTCAAACTGAATGGTAGAACATGTTGTATCTTAGAAACATCACTGAAAACAGAAACTATTCTCTCTCTCTCTCTCCAAGTCTATTGACATCACGATGCAACTTCAAGCAACCATCTTACTCGATAGGTTTTGGGAGATTAATCTCACAAAAGATTAACATGTATGGGTCATATTTCCCCTCAAAATTATATAAGTATTTTGTTTATTGGACCATTAAAGTTTTTTGCATTAATTGTGACTCATTTTCCCGACAATTACACACAATTTCCCCAATTTTTATTACCATAATGTAAAACAAATCTCATTCTCATTACTGTAATGACAAAAAAATAATGATATATTATTTAAATGTAAATGTGATTATTTAAATGTAAACAAAAAATATATATAATTGTATAGAATAATAGCAGTAAGGGTCTAATAAGAATCAATACTGAGAGTATTTGGATTTACAAAAAAAAAAAAACTTAAATGTCTGGAGCCATATATATGAGTGGAATGTGCTTAATTATCATCTTTATGGTGCTAAAGCAGTCTTTATTTTTTTAAAAGCAAAATATTATTTCCTCTTTAATTTTTTTTTTCCTTTTGATTTCGAGATGAAATGTGTGGCTTAACATGTGCAAGACACAGATACAATGATAAGAAATTAAGTTACAATCAACAATATATATATATATACAGCTCTGGTCAAAATTAAGAGACCACTGCATAATGATCAGTTTCTCTGGGTTTACTATTTATAGGTATGTGTTTGAGTAAAATGAACATTTTTGTTTTACTCTATAAAGTACTGACAACATTTCTTCCAAATTCCAAATAAAAATATTGTCATTTAGAGCATTTATTTACAGAAAATGACAACTGGTCAAAATAACAAAAAAGATGCAGTGTTTTCAGACCTCGAGTAATGCAAAGAAAACAAGTTCATATAAATTGTTAAACAACACAATACTAATGTTTTAACTTAGGAAGAGTTCAGACATCAATATTTGGTGGAATAACCCTGATTTTCAATCACAGCTTTCATGCGTCTTGGCATGCTCTCTACCAGTCTTTCACATTGCTGTTGGGTGACATTATGCCACTCCTGGTGCAAAAATTCAAGCAGCTCGGATTTGTTTGATGGCTTGTGGCCATCCATCTTCCTCTTGATCACATTTCAGAGGTTTTCAATGAGGTTCAGGTCTGAAGATTGTGCTGACCATGACATGGTCTTGATCCGGTGGTCCTCCGTCCACAACTTGATTGACCTGGCTGTGTGGCATGGAGCGTTGTCCTGCTGGAAAAACCAATCATCAGAGTTGTGGAACATTGTCAGAGCAGAAGGAAGCAAGTTTTGTTCCAGGATAACCTTGTACGTGGCACCCCCCGATCGCCAACGATCCTCCACCAAATTTCACAGTGAGTGCAAGACACTGTGGCTTGAAGGCCTCTCCAGGTCTCCGTCTAACCATCAGATTACAAGATGGAGGACTGGTGATGGTTTTTCCAGCAGGACAATGCTCCATGCCACACTGCCAGGTCACTCAAGGTGTGGATACATTAACGCAATTATTTTAGCCCAAACGGCGTAACCCTCCTATGGTATTCAAAAATGGCACCTCCTCTTGGTATTCGCGGTCTTTTTTGACCGGAAGGTTTAGATGTGTAACCCTTTTTTTTGATGATGATGATAATGATACGATTTTTTCTTCTCTGAAGTAAGAACAATAAAATTCTGCATTTTTGGGTGATTTATGCTATTTTGATCTTATTTACATGTACATTTTTTAATTTGACCATTCATTTGCATATACAAAATAAGCACATAAAAATAAATAAATAAATAAATAAAAGGTAAAAATTCAGAACCTACACTATTATAAGTTGAAACATGAAAAAAATATCAGAATGTGACATAAATTGGAAGCAGATTGCTGCCATCAGGTGAACAAAATATAAATAACATGACTTGAAAACCATGTCATGCCAGTAACAGCCAGTAGATGGCGGTAGCCACCAACTGTGTAGACTGATGGCTTGTTGTAACCTAATTTTATATTTTATCACAGGATTTGCATTTGGATATATATTTAAACATTATCAAACTATTATTTTTCAAGTTTAGCATCTTAAAATCTATTTGAAGTGTCAGATTTTTCAGTTCATGTCTTTATGCTTGTCATCAAACCTGACCATGGTGTTACAAAGAGAAGACATAGAATAATCACTTTCCTACCAATAATTTATTTAAAACATAAAAATTTAATAACTCAAAGTAAATGTATAATAATGTCAAGAAAATGAACTTCAAGAAACAGAAATTCAATTAGAGTATAAAACAGAAGAATCAGAGTAAACATTTTGCAATTTCCATAGTAAAAATGTATGTGTGTGTGTGTGAGTGTGTCAGATTGCTGTCATCAGCAGGAAAACAACAGATGACTTGTAATGCCAACAATGACCAAAAGATGGCTGTAGAGCTCCACTGTGTGTGTGTGTGTGTGTATTCTGCTTTGTGAGTGTGTTATTGTCTCAATCCTTCATTTCTGAGTGTGTGTTTAGCACTGTGGCTGATTTATTGATTTTATTTGACAAATGTAAAAAAAAAAAAAAAGTGTTATGTTAAAGTCTCACTAGTTAATTATTGTGTGTGTGTAAGTGTGTTTGTGTGTGAGTGGTGTGTATATTTTGCACTGAGGATGTTTTAGAGTCTCACCCTGTAATTTCTGTCTGTTTTTTTTATTTGTATTTATTTATTTTTTTTTTTTTTGTGCATTGTGGCTGATTTATTTATTTTATTTGACAGATAAAAAAAATAAAAGATTGTTCTGTTTTTTGGTCTTACCCATTCATTTTCAATGGTCGGTCAATTTTGACCACGAATACCAAAGGTGTTGCTTTTTTTTTAACGACCACTTAGACTTAACGAATCAAGCCCACATTTTTTTTATTTTTTTTTTTTTATTTTTTTTTGTATGTTCAGATGGCAAATGGAGAAAAAGTCACCAAGTCTTGTACTGGTCAGATAAAGGTAACCTTTTAAAAAATTTATTTTGGTAAAAAAATGACAATACCATAGGAGGGTTAACAGTTAGCTCCCTTTATAGGGCTCCATTTATCAGCCTGATCTCATGAAAATCCCGAGATTGTTGCGACATTTTTCCAAAATGACATTACGTGGTTCGCTGCATGTATCGCGGCAGTTCAAAGTTGAAATGTTCACTGTTTGGTGCTAAAAGTTAAATGTTCTCCCAAACACAAAGTTTTTAAGGTTAATGATCTATTGAGTTTTAAATCAACAAAACATACCTCCCTACCCTAAACCTATGTTTTTATGATGTCATAAAAATCAAAAGTTGGATGAAAAATGCAATTGCTAAAGCAACCACGTCATTTTGTAGTGTGTCACTTTTGTATCATAAATTGTGCTTCATTAGTTCAGATCACACTAAACTATGTTATTTTTCAAGCTGGTCAAGCTAATGCGCATGCACTTTCTTGAAGCAACTGAAAGGCGATGTCTGTATCTAAAAGGTGATTGGCTCTTTTACCTGTAAAAGTTGGGTGTTCCAACTTCTCACATTCATTTTAACACAAGTGCTCTGTCTGAGGTAAACGGTCTCTGCTATGACTGCAGTGAGTTCAGAATGGCATACTACTCTTACTATTATGGAAGAAAAAGCAAGAGTAGTGTGGTATGACTTAACATCAAGCAGTAACTTCTGTTGGTAGAAAGTGCAAATAACAAGTCTTTGGTCTCAGTATAGAATAAGGGTGTTTTGACACTTAAATTCCCTTTAAAAGAACCAAACTCAGACCTCTTTAAAAGTGGACCAAAAAATACCCATTTCTCTTTGCATTCACACTTTCACTGCTATTGAAAGTGGACTATTGGGGTCCACAAGTTCAATAATCAAACATATCAAAAATCAATAAACTATCAATTATGAAAGTAGAAAGTCATCCTAATGACCGTAAAGAGCTTTGACTCCATTACTAATTGTTGTGTCACTGCGTTAATTGTTCTGGAAATAAAACCTTTCCATGAAGAGAGCTGACAGCGCAATAATGCCTGCACCGGCAGTGCCAAGCATGCAAAACCGCTCTCATTAGCTACAGTTGGCTTGCTTTCCTGGTACAGATAATTAGATTTGCCTCAGACACAGGTGAAGTATTAAAGCCTAATCAAAACATTCATATTATTTCTCGATTAATTATTTATAAAGAGTCGGAGTCAACAGGAAGTCTGATTCATTTAGTGAAAGGAAAATTAAATAAAGAAAAAATATACAGTATATTGCACATTTTTTTAGGCAATCTATTTCAGTGATGTCAGTAGTGGAGGCATTTTCTATGTGCTATCAACAAAAAATATACATATAATAAATAAAACATAATTTAAAGAACATTTAAAGAGTGATGCAAAAAGGCCATTTACATGATTATCACTATTAAAGTTAAAAAGTTGGTCTCAGAAATGAAGCACACACACAAACACACATTTAAACGTCAAAAAGGATTAAGGATCTAATGTTGACTGCACTGTTTCCTGGGTCACCTGATTATTTACAGCTGCACGGCCTTGACTGACATCACCTGTTAATGTTCTTTCAGGCAGATCAGTCAGAAATTGTGTTTATAAATAATCTACTGACGAGTCATTCAGACCTCACCTTCATGTTATTTGGGTCAGTCCATTTTTATGCCTCCATCATATGTGTTAATATATTGGATAAAATATTAAACTCACAATTATTAAAGATGGAAATCATATGCACTGAAAAGAAATCAGTGGGGTTTACTTAACCTAAGAAACAATTTCCATGCAGAAATTGCTAGTAAATTTAAAAGACCATATTTTCAAGTAAAGGCTACACACAACTCTTGGTGGCTTTAATTAGAAATTCTCAAGTAAATTTGACTTTGCAATACCATGTTTCAAGTAATTTACTCAAGCAATGTAGCTCTAAATTAAGCCATGTTTTTAAAAGTTCACTAGCATTTAAAAAAAAAAAACAAATATGTATTTCCACAGCACAGGGACGCATGCTTTGTAGTCTGTTAGACTATTATCACCTTGTTATAATGACGAAGAAACAAGCTCCTGAGCTGCACACACAGACCTGAATGCTTGGTGCGCAAAACATGATGACGGTAACAATCAACAGTTTTTACTTATTTTTATTTTATTTATTTTTTTTATCATAAATTAGTAATTGGAAGTAGAAAATGAACTTCAGACTTCACAAAACAAAAAGTTTTTAAATGTAACAACAAAATTGACAATAAAAACAATGTAAATCAACTTACAAACAGTGAAACCATGCAAGCTCATTAATTATTCAATGCTGAGAACAGCAGCTTTGAAAAGTTAAGTAAAATGTACTTATTTTATTTACCTGTGAATTTTACTCAAATTAACAAATAAAAATGACAAGGTTTTCTACTTAAAGACTGATACATGATGATGCATTGTAACGATAACAAACAATCATAAATAATATTTACTCTTAGAGCACTAATTTTTACGTATTTGAATTGAGTACAAATGTAGAATCCACTTAATATTTTCTAGTTTATTTTTAAACTAACTTATTCAATGTAGAATGTACACTGAAAAAAAAATCTGGTTTAACTTAATTCATTTGTGGACATTGGTTCCACACAATGAAAATTTGTTTATTTGATATTAATTTAAAATTAGGCTCCAGTCAAATACTTTGGGTAGTGAAAACCTAAATGAATTGAGTTTACCTAACTTAAACTTGGTCTGTTCTAATAACTCAACAAACACCATAGCATATTGAATATATATTTTTGTACAAGTATGTTGCTGCTGAGAGTTTACTCAATTAGTCATTATACTGATTATCCTTCAGTATTTGCTTCATAAGAAAATCAAAACACACAGATTTTTTAATTGTACCATACCCAATCTCCACCCTAACCATTAGCTCCACTCTTCTCCATAATGGTAACCCCCAAACAAATTAAACATGTCAGAAACTCCTCTAAATCCCAACATAACAGAACATTAAACACTAACAAGTCTCCTACTTGTTTTTATTTTGCATACAAATACATTAAAATAACACCTCATTTTACAATCTACTCTACCAATCCAGTCCTATACAAAGCAGGCTGGAAACTGGAAATCCTCTGCCCGGTTTCAGCAATACATTGATGAACAAAAATTATTAACAGAGTCCCAACACAATTGGATTAAGTCAAGTCAAGTCATTTTTATTTGTATAGCGCTTTTCACAACACACATCGTTTCAAAGCAGCTTTACAGAAAATCATGCATTAACAGAAAATGAAACTGTAATATCTATAAATTCTAAGAGTCACCATTGTGTAGTTTGATTAAATATGATTGTAAATTGTGTATAAATATAAATAATTAAATAATAACTGTATTTATAACCCCAGTGAGCAAGCTGAAGGTGACTGTGGCAAGGAATACAAAACTCCATAAGATGTTGGTTAATGGAGAAAAATAACCTTGGGAGAAACCAGACTCACTGTGGGGTCCAGTTCCCCTCTGGCTAAACAACATGAATATAATGCCAATACTAGTTATTTGTATGCAGCGCAAGTCATGGTATAAAATTTGTAAACTAAGTAAGTGTTAAGGTCCAGTGTTTAAACAATGATTTTTGTATGAACTGTAAGATTAATGACTAATGTCTTTGAAGTCCATCCTGGATTAACTACAGAAGTTCACATAGATGCATTGTCCTTTGTTAGTTGGCCGATGAAGGCTTTTGTTGGCAAATAATTGAAAGTCTATGTATTCAGTTTTAAGAGTACAGTCCATCAATAGACAAAGGTGATGCAGGCAGAGATCAGTGAGGTGCATCGCAGTTCAACCAGCAGGTCATTTCGGTGAGGTCTATCCTAAATCCATGGTTCAGGCAGTGGCATATAAAGTATCCCACGTCTCATGGTTGGAGTTGGCATCAGTTCATCTCCTGAAGTCCATCATAATAGAATGAAGTGATGTCTAGCTGGCACTGGTTGAGTTTAGTCATCATTGCTCAGAGACACATAGCAGTGGAGTCCGACATCAAACAGGAACGGAGGTGGATCTGGCTGGCTCTGAATCCCGAAGTTGAGACAGGTAAACAAATAGAATAATATAACAATTTTTGCAGAGTTATAGAGCATGATAAATTTACATTTTACATTTACATTTATTCATTTGGCAGATGCTTTTATCCAAAGCGACTTACAAGAGAGGAAAACATAAGCGAATCATCTTAGGAGACAGTGGTATGAAAAGTGCTGTATTACAAAGTATCACTAGCATCATAATAGTATTCAAAACAGAATAAAGTGCAACAGAATTTTTTTTTTTTTTTTTTTTTTTTAATGACTGGTTAAGTGCTCATGGAAAAGATGTGTTTTTAGTCGTTTTTTTTTTGAAGACAGAGAGTGAATCAGCTTCACGGATGGAGTTGGGAAAGTCGTTCCACCAATGTGGTATGATGAAACTGAAAGTCCGGGAAAGTGTTTTGGTGCCTCTATGTGTTGGTACAACAAGGCGACGTTCCTTAGCCGACCGCAGACTTCTAGTGGGCGCGTAGCTCTGCATAAATTATTTTAGGTATGCTGGAGCAGGCCCAGTGACTGTTCTGTATGCCAGCATCAGAGCCTTGAATTTGATAAATAAATGTTTCTGGTTCCGGCAGACCTAACTAAAGCAGCCTAATTGTGAGTTGATGGATAAATTAGGTGTATGCTTGGCTAAATTGATGAGTCTTTAGTCTAGACATAAACTGTGTGAGTGTGTCTGCATCCCGAACAGTGTTAGGGAGACTATTCCATAGTTTAGGAGCCAAATAGGAAAATGATCTACCTCCTTTTGTGGATTTTGATATTTTAGGAACTATTAACAGGCCAGAATTTGCATGCTGAGTGACTCCATTAAGGCTTCCTAAGCAACCAGTTGGCACAGTTGCTAGGGTGGGTAGAGTCACATTGGGTTAACCTCCTCGTGGTCGCTATAATGTGGTTCTCACTCTAGGTGGGGCACGTGGTATATTGTGCATGGATGCCACGCAGAATAGTGTGAGCCTCCACACGCACTAGGTCTCCGCAGTAACGCGTTCAACAAGCCACTTGATAAGATGCGCGGATTGACGGTCTCAGATGTGGAGGCAACTGAGATTCGTCCTCCGCCACCCGAATTGAGGCGAGTCACTACGCCACCACGAGGACTTGCCAAATTGGCAAAAGTGTCAGAGGGTCACTTAAGTACTGTGGAGCTAGACCATTCAAAGCTTTGTATGTAGTTAACAAAACTGTAAAATTAATATGAAATTTAACAGGTAGCCAATGTAACAATTATAAAATGGGGCTAATATGATCATATTTCTTGGTTCTAGTCAGCACTCTGGCAGGTGCATTTTGAACCAATTGAAGTTTATTTATTGAAGTTGCAGGAGATCCTCCCAGTAATGCATTACAATAATCTAGTCTTGAGGGCATGAACGCATGAATTCGTTTTTCAGCATCAGAAACAGAGAGCATGTATCGTAACTTAGCAATATTTCTGAGATGGAGTAATGCTGTTATATAATCATTGGAAATTTGATTTTCAAAGGACAGATTGGTATCAAATATAACACCTAAGTTCTTTGCTGTAGAAGACGATGTAACAGTACATCCATCGAGAGTCAGATTATATTTAAGCGGTTTTTGGTCCAATAATTAGTACCTCTGTTTTGTCGGAATTGAGTAGAAGGAAATTTCTGGCAATCCAATCTTTGATTTCATTGATACACTCTGCTAATTTGGAGAATTGTGAAATTTCGTCTGGTTTCGAAGAAATATAAAGTTGGGTATCGTCGGCATAACAGTGGAAATTTATTCCACGATTCCTGATAATATCTCCTAGGGGAGCATTTACAAGGAGAAAAGCAGAGGCCCTAAAACTGATCCCTGTGGCACTCCATACTTAACTTTTGTTTGATTTGACAATTCCTTGTTTACACAGACAAAGTGGTAGCGGTCTGCTAAATAGGACCTAAACCATGCTAATGCATGTCCACAAATGCCAACATAATTCTCAAAATTATCCAAGAGATCTATGGTGTCGAAGGTAGCACTAAGATCTAAAAGCACAAGAAGAGAAATGCAGCCGCGATCAGATGATAAGAGCAAGTCATTTGTAACTCTGATAAGTGCAGTCTCTGTACTGTGGTGGGGCCTAAATCCTGACTGAAATTGTTCATATATTCCATTTCAAACATAGTTGGGAGGACACTACCTTTTTCTAGTATTTTCGACATAAATGGGAGATTTGAAATCGATCTATAATTAGCCAATTTCCCAGGATCAAGCTGTGGCTTCAGTAAGCGGTTTGATAACTGCTATCATAAAGTTTCTAGGGACGTGTCCTAAGGATAGCGAGATTAAGCATAGATGGATTGTACACAATTAAATTAAGTTGAGACCAAATGCCAAAGAATTGTGTTGCATTAACTAATTTTAAATAAGTTAATTGAGCATGCAGTAAAAATTACATGGAGTGAACACCATCTGTTTGTAGTCTGAAATTGAATCCATTTGAAGATTTCATAGCATTGTGATCATATCCTTTTTTGATGACAGTGTTGAAAATCACTTGGACTTTATGCAAGATAATTATGTTCTCATGTCAAACATAAATGTGTTAAGTTGATTGCAAGTGTTCTGGTTTAGTGTCCTTATACAGTGATTTATACTTGATTATTGTAAAGCACATCAGTCAACAGTCTAATGATTACTAAAATAAAATAAGTTGGACCAACATAAGAAAATGTATTGTATAAAACCGTAGTAAAATGAGTTTGATGAACCTAATGAAGTTGAGTTAAAACTACTATAGTACATTGATTAGACCTAATCCAACTATATTATGTTGGGCCAATGAAACTGACTTAATCTGAATGAACGAAATTAAATTGCTTGTAAAAATGTTCTCAAATTCAATTAAGGGTAATGACTTTATTTTTTGAGTGTACACCCAATCTACCTTCTGTGGTTCCTGTTAATGTTCTTTATAGAGTAATGGTGTTAGTGTGAGACTTCCTGCTGTCCAATCCCTTCTCTTCATTACAGAGCCTCTGAAGGACTCCTCTAACTACATTAAACTCGGACGTGTCTGACCACGCGATCCAGGTTTAGCTGATCCTCTGTTGGGCTATCTGTGCCAAATACCATTGACGCACACAGACACTGGGCTAATTAAGGGATTTGATCCATGTCATGAGGATGGTTGAGAATTATAAAGGAAGAAAAGGATTGAAGGGACACATTCTTCATGAATGGTAACTACAAAGCCATCTGAGACTGAAGTTTGACTAACTGATAACTTTAATTTCACATCATAACATCATCAGCACAAGCCACGATTGTGGGAAGCTGCCTCCACTAAGGTTATTATAATTTGGAATTTTTAATTAAGTTCCTATTTCTATTTTATTTATCTTTTAAATTGTTTTCACTGTACATTAGTTTTAGTTTCAGTTTAGTTTTTCAGTATCTTCTTTAGTTACATTTATGTTTTTTTGTATATTTATTTTAGTTTTAGTAATTTAGTTTAGTATCTTATTATTTAGTTTTTTTAGCACCATTAGATATCTCAGGGCTGTCTAATGTTATTGCTGTCTTGTGGTGTTTTCATGTTTAATAAAGGGGGGTTGTAAAGGTCTCACAATTTAAAAATATACGGTGCATAAAACAACTAAAACTAAAATTAATACATTGTTATTATTATTTTATTTTAGTACATTTTGGAGTCATGAACATACAGTTTACAGTAGTTTACTTCATTTACTACAGTAATTTTCGAGTCCGATCTCATGAAAATCATGTGACCGTGGTGACATTTTCGCAAAATGAGACATATCGCGGCAGTTCCGAGGTGAAATGTCCACTGGGTGGTGGCTAAAAGCAAGAGATTTTTATGGTTAATTCTCTATCTAGTTTCAAATAATAATAAAAAAAAAACTACCTCCCAACAATAAATCTTAAACCTAATCCTAACCAATGGTGTCATAAAAAGCAAATGAGATGGGAAAAACGCAATTGCTGAGGCAAAAGCGCCATTTTGTGGTGTTTCTTGGGCACTTTCGGCTTTCATGCCAACTTGTGGGCTTCTCAGGACTCATCGTACTGTAAGTGCAATGCTGTATCAGTTGAGGTGCACTGCACAATTTAATCACGCTTGAACAAGCATGTAAATTTAGTTGATTATGTAATGCAATTGCAAATGTTAAAATGTATCACGTTACAAATCATGCACTAGTAAGAGTGTGACGAGAAACAGGGTGAAAAGTAAGTGTTTATGAACTGATAATCTACCGTTTTATTCGTGATTTTAATGAATGCAATTAAAGTCGTTGTTGTAGTGCCTCCAGTGTTCATTTTACCAGGAAAGTGCCACAGTATGTACAACGAGCCGTAAAAATAATTAAAAAAAAGTACAGTAATGTGATTCTACGAGACAAAGTTGGTCTCATAGTTGTTTCAAAATGTTTTCATTTAGTTTTAGCTTTTTAACCTAATAACACTGCTCCACTTTTGTTCCTTTAAATATCCAGAAGAAAGGTTTGCGTGAATCATGGAATCTCTGTCTCACGCAGTACCTCGAGCAGACGCCTCAACACCACGCAGAACCCTGAAGGTCCCGGCTCGCGGGGCCTCCTCGCATTTTGTGGGTTCCACCATTATCATCCTGTCCTCTTATGCTGTAGCGACGCTGGCTATGAACTGTGGGAAAAAAATCCAGGAACAGCGGATGGGCACTGGGCATTTAAAAAACTGAAGTGAGGACAGTTACTCCAGTGCAGGCGTTGATATTACACACTGACCACGTTACTATGGACTGATGGATGACCTGCACTCTGAAGCACTTTAGCTCTAATGGCTCATAATGGAATTATATTTGAGAATGCCTTATAATTCTCTAATCTCAGTTCATCTGTTTGATCTGGTGTGAACAGCATCTGTCGTCTCTGCCAATGCTGCGGAAAAATATCAACTGCTGAATAGAGTGAGTCTGATATCAGTGGACTATCATGATACGTACAGTATGGCTGCATGTTAAAGACAAAGGATGGCATGAATGGATTCACGATGCCATCAGAGGCAAAGAGACAGCTGATTGCATACCACACTAACACCATGTATGAATAAATATTGTCATATATATTTTTATATATTGTTATTGTTCTGGATAATGAATTTATTCTTTAGTAATTGTAATGTCTAAATTTAATACATTAATAAAATTATTAATATTTCTCAATTTATAATTACTTAAAAAAGTTAATTAATATAAGAACTATATTTTCTCTGTCCTTGTTGATACATCTAGACAGATTAAATATTTTACTAATCATGAACTGCTGTATAAATGCCTCAAGTTCCATGATAAAAGAGACAAACCCCAGTGTTCTGGTATTTAAGAGAACTGCCCTTCCTATGCATCTTTTTAACATATGTTTTAGAATAGAATAGAATAGAATAGAATAGAATAGAATAGAATATAACCAGGTTTTTCAGCTAGGGGCTAATGAAGGAACAATTTTTTTTTTTTTACATATACAGAAACTATTTGAACTCATGAGCCCTTCATGTGGAGTCAGTAGCATAATTATGAGTTCCAAACACATGAATGAGTAAAAGTCACATTTACAAGTGGAATTCTACATGATATCCAAGTTGCCAAGTTGTGACATTGGAAGGGGCGTGTCGACATGAAAGATGATGGAAACCAGTGATTTTGCAGAAAGATTTCAACTGCTGTACTTTATTTCAGTAATATTAATTTGGTTTGTTTGAAGCAAATTAATTAATAATTTGTTAGATACCATGCATTAATAAATTATATGTTATGCATAAGTGTTGCAGATTTCTTTTTATTATTATTATTAATGTTTATTCAATGGTACAACAGAAAGAAAGCTTTTGCCGTCGTGCATTGTGCATTTGTGTAAGTTTGACTTCTTCCGTAATTTGTTTCCCACTTGAATGCGTGACATGTCGTAGTTAAATAATTTAAAATTTTAGTTTGTTTGGAATTAAAGAGGTAGTTCACCCAAAAATGAAAATTCTCTCATCATTTACTCACCCTCTTGCCATCCCAGATATGTATGACTTTCTTTCTTCTGCTGAACGCAACTGAAGATTTTTAGAAACATATTTCAGCTCTGTAGGTCCATACAATGCAAGTGAATGGTGACCAGAACTTTTAAGCTCCAAAAAGCACATAAGGGCAGCATAAAGATAATCCATATGACTCTGGTTAAGTCCATATCTTCAGAAGCAAAATATTAATTTATTTAAGTTATTTTTTACAGTAAATGGCCACTTTGACCAGCCCTCCTATGTGCGTTTATAAGAGGTCTTCCTCTTTTGTTTTTTGGTGTTTCGAATTTCTTTGCACCACCTACTGGGCTGTTGTGCAAATATGATTTATTTATTCTTTTCTTTTCCTTTATCCCTCCCATTTTTTTTTTTTTTTTGAGACTCTGCAGAACAAAAAATGGGTGTTTCTCAATCAGTGGCCGTTTTCAAAACAGGATGGGTGTTTTTCAGCTGCTTTACACAATTAGCCTACTACATATAGATTTCCTACTTTCACTGGAGAGTTGAGAAACGCCCATCCTGGTTTGGAATCGCCCACTGATTACTACATTGAGATTCCCTACTTTCATTGGATTGTTGAGAAATGCCCATCCTGGTTTGGAAACACCCACTGATAACTACACTGTGATTCCCTACTTTCATTGGATAGTTGAGAAACGCCCATCCTGGTTTGGAATCGCCCACTGATTACTACATTGAGATTCCCTACTTTCATTGGATAGTTGAGAATTGTCCATCCTGGTTTGGAAACGCCTACTGATTACTACATTGAGATTCCCTACTTTCATTGGATTGTTGAGAAATGCCCATCCTGGTTTGGAAACACCCACTGATTACTACATTGAGATTCCCTACTTTCATTGGATAGTTGAGAATTGTCCATCCTGGTTTGGAAACACCTACTGATTACTACATTGAGATTCCCTACTTTCATTGGATTGTTGAGAAACGCCCATCATGGTTTGGAAACACCCACTGATTACTAAATTGAGATTCCCTACTTTCATTGGATAGTTGAGAAACGCCCATCCTGGTTTGGAAACACCCACTGATTACTACATTGAGATTGCCTACTTTCATTGGATACTTAAAAAAAAACTCCCATACCGGGTTGGAAAAAGCCCACAGATTGGGAAACGCCCATTTTTGTTCCGCAGAGACCTATACTTCTTTTTTTTTTTCTCCTCCCTTCCCAGTAGATGGCAATATGCATGAAGAATGTGAATTGCCAAAAAAACTGAAGAAGAACTCTGTCCTCTTGTGACCGCTCATTGGAGGGCTGGTCAAAGTGGAAACGTATAGTAAAATGGTCAAAGAGGAAATTTATAGTAAAAAAAAAAAAAAAAGGACTTAAATATTGATCTGTTTTTCACCCACACCTATCATATTACTTATGAAGATATGAATTTAACCACTGGAGTCGTATTCTGCTTATTTTATGTGCTCTTTGGTGCTTCAAAGTTTTGGACCCCATTCACTTGCACTGTATAGGTCTACAGAGCTGAAATATTCTTCTAAAAATCTTTATTTGTGATCAGCAGAATAAAGAAAGTCATTCACATCTGGGATGACATGAGGGAGAGTAAATAATGAGAGAATTTTAATTATGGTGTGAACTATCCCTTTAATATTGTAATCATTGTATACTGTAATAATGATTATTATTAGAGTTAGTATAAAGTTTCACTGAAAAAATCATGGGTCTGTAAAATGTGAAAACCTATAGAACAGAAGCTCTGACATCCCCGTACAGGAAATGCAGGTTAATAGTGAGGTGACTTGACTAATGAACTGATTTGTGAATTAAAACCTGGCCAGACAATAGTCTAAAGACCGCCGAAAGACTACCACTGTCACCACGCTAAACCACGCCCCTAAACATGAACGATGCGCTTCCGGCAATGACGTAACATAAAAATGGCGGCACCCGTGCAGAAGCCAAACATTACTTTGTAAGCTAGTAAAATGCATCGAAGATACAGGATTCACATCCATACTTTTGAAACAAAAGATAGCAGTGCCATTTTGTTTCTTATACGTAATTTTCCAGGCCTCGAGCGACAGAACGCTTTGTGATCGCAATCAAACGTGACAAAGACACGCTTATCAAACAAGAAGGAATAACTTCAAATGTAACAACGGAAACACTACAGACAATATGGAGTTTATTAAACAGGAGAGTGAAGACATGAGTTGTGCAGAATCATGCAGCGTGAAAGATGAAGAAACGACGGAACAAAGAGGTTGGTGTCGATTCTTAATCTGACATTTATTATTGTTGAGGAATTCTAATGAAACAGAGTTTCACCATATTTGGTGGCTGTAGTTATACAACTATAGGAGCTGTGAAATAACACAGTTAAACAAGTGTATAAATAAAAAAATGCATGTAAATGATCCAAACCAGATTTGATAGCAGGATGGGGTGGGGAGGGGGGTTCTGGTGCTGACCTTTAAAGGTGATGTAAGCGATTTCAGCCGTTCTACTTCCGCTGTTGGATTAGCCACGCCCCCTCTTTCCAAAACACCGAACTCCAAAGATACCAAAATGAGCTTCATTGAGAGCAGAAACGGTTGTTAAAAACAACAGTTGCAAAATAGCGCCCTCAGCTGACAACTGTTATGAACAACATGGCATAAAAATGCCTTATGCCTCAATAATTCACTGCAACTACAATACAATGAAAATGCGCACAATGATTGACCGGCAGAAAGCGTCATTGTCCGCGGACACGTTTTTATTAGCTGTTTACAGAGACAGGTGAGATATCTTATAACAAACAACACTTATTTTAGTAATATCTTAAAGGGAGTAGGAATTGTTTTCGCATACCTTTCTATGAAAAAATTGATTACAGCACCTTTATTTGTATAGACTATAATTCTCACCGCACAACGCAAGTAAACGTTGTTAAGATTAAAATAGCATGCTAAAATAACACTAAAATAAGAACACAAAGAATGAGGATTTAATAGTGAAGGGGATGCACTATATTTTATTAAACACGGAATATGCCGTAATAAAAACAATTATAAGCAGTTTTCTGAATCGTTTCTTCTTAAACTTAGAGTTTGTTTGGCATTAAAGGGTTAGTTCACCCAAAAATGAAAATACTCATCATTTCCTCACCCTCATGCCATCTCAGATGTGTATGACTTTCTTTCGTCTGCTGAACATAAACAAAGGTATTTAGAAGAATATTTCAGCTCTGTAGGTCCATACGATGCAAGTGATTGGTGGCCAGAACTTTGCACATAAAGGCAGAATAAAAGTAATCCATACGACTCTAGAGGTTAAATCCATGTCTTCAGAAGTGATATGATAAGTATGTGTGGGTGAGAAACGGATCAATATTTAAGTCCTTTTTGACTATAATTTCTTCTCCCTGCCCAGTAGGTGGCGATATACACGAAAAATGCGAATCGCCAAAAACAAAAGGCACTCCTCTTAGGAGAGACGAGCGTTTAGGAGTGCTGTTTGAAAGTGGAGATTTATGGTAAAAAAAAATAAAGTATCAGCCAGGGGCGTTTCTAGGACTTGAGGAGGTTCGGGGCTTAGAGGGGGGGGTGGGGGGGTATTTAAAACTACATTCGGGGCTACAGTCAAAACATTTGGGGCTGAAGCCCCGGAAAAATGACCTGGCGACACCGATGGTATCAGCACTGTTTTTTGCCGATAGTTTACAAATGCAACTATCGGCACAGATTAATCAGTAAAACCGATATATCGGTCAACCCCTAGTGCTGAAATACTCTTAGGGAAAATGTTTTTCGGATCAGTCAGAGTGCTCATGATACAGCAGAAGGCGCCACAGCTGAGCAAGACGCCTTTTATTAAACTTTGGTCACTTTAATTTGCTTTCATTTCACATTTGTCCCTGTTAAAATGCTTTTTTTTACAATTTGATACTTTTATTTCAGAACTGATGGAACTGAAAGAGGAAAGTGAAGAACTGAAAGTGGAGGAGAAACATCAGTATCAGGGACCTCATGAAAAAGCGATTAGCTGCTTACAGACTGTAAAGAATGTCTCACAAAAAAAGGCTTTCGCCTGCACTCAGTGTGAAAAGAGTTACAGCAGTAAAGGAAACCTTGAGGTGCACCTGAAAACCCACACCGGAGAAAAGCCTTTTACGTGCCCTCAGTGTGAAAAGAGTTTCATGTTTAAAGGAAGACTTAATGCGCACATAAGGAGTCACACTGGAGAGAAGCCTTTTACATGCCCTCAGTGTGGGAAGAATTTCAGCAGCAAAGGAATCCTTGCTAGGCATGTGAAAATTCACGATGCACGGGACCCCTTTACCTGCCTCCAGTGTGGAAAAAGTTTTGCAGTGAAACAATACTATAACCGTCACATGAAAATTCACTCCGGAGAGAAGCCTTTCACATGCCCTAATTGTGGAAGAGGTTTCACAGAGAAACAAAGCTTTAACCATCACATTAGAAGTCACACTGGAGAGAAGCCTTTCGAGTGCCCACTGTGTGGAAAAGGTTTCACGCGTAAAGAAAGCTTTGAATACCACATGAGAATTCACACCGGAGAGAAGCCTTTTACGTGCTCCCAGTGTGGGAAGAGTTTCACACGTAAAGAGTCCTTTAAGTTGCATATGAGAATTCACACTGGGGAAAAGCCTTTTACATGCCCTCAGTGTGGAAAAAGCTTCGCCGATAAACCAAGCTTTAACTGTCACGTAAGAATTCACAATGGAGAGAAGCCTTTTACATGCCCTCAGTGTGGGAACAGCTACCCATGTAGACGATACCTGAAAAGGCACATGAAAGTTCACGCTGCAGTCAAACCTTTCACCTGCCCTCAGTGTGGAAAAGGTTACACAGACAAAGGAGGCCTTACCAATCACATCACAAATATTCACACTGGAGAGAAGCCTTTCCCATGCCTTCAATGTGGAATGAGCTTCTCACGTAGAACAGCCTTTAATACACATATGAGAATCCACACCGGAGAGAAGCCGTTTGCGTGCCAGCAGTGTGAAGAGAGTTTCACAAACAGAAGAAGACTTGCTACCCACATGAGAGTTCACACTGGAGAAAAGCCATTTACCTGCTTCCAGTGTGGGAAGAGTTTCACACGCAAAAGGACACTTAATACGCACATGAGAATTCACACCGGAGAGAAGCCGTACACGTGTCAGCAGTGCGAGGAGAGTTTCACAAACAAAAGAAGACTTGATTCCCATATGAGAAGTCACACTGGAGAGAAGCCTTACACATGCTCTCAGTGTGGGAGGAGCTTCACACGACCGAGAAGTCTTAAAAATCATGTTTGCTCTAACTCTAAAGTGAGATCGTTTAACTGTGATCAGTGCTGTATAAATTTTACTTCGGCATCAGCCCTAAAAATACACCTTGAAATTCATACCGAGCAGAATCTTTCCTCTAGATCGGCAGAAAAAACTCATGCCTGCTTGGAGTGTGGGAAGGCCTTTTCTAATACCAGTGACTTGGGGCGGCACCTGAGAATCCATACTGGCGAAAGACCATACAGGTGCTCATATTGTGGAAAGGGTTTCACTCTGTCACAAAGCCTGAAAATACACGAGAGAGTTCATATTGGAGGAATGCCATACCACTGCACTTCATGTAGGAAGAGTTTCAGCCAATTATATACTCTACAGATTCATAGAATAAAGTATTGCCCAAAGTTATCGAAGTGAGCAAATTGCATGTCATTTTCAGTGAAAATAATGTCATTGATTTTAAATCCGGAATAAAAAAAACCTTGAGGCTTCACGTATACCATATGCAGCTTTCAGTGAGCCCGTTTACATGCACGTTCTTACACGGATTATACTTAATAAGCCGACAACGTGTGTGGTCATGCAAACACATTAAAAGTCTTTCCTTTATCAGTGTAAGGTCATAAACAGATTAAGAATAAACCGACTGACACAGGTAGACGTTTGCCCATTACCCTAATTTTGCGTTGTATGTACACACCTTAACCGGCATTCTAGTCGGCTTATCCAATGTACACACGTGTTGTGCGCATGCCTCTTCAACGTTTGACGTCAAAAGCAGGAAATATCTCGATTATTTAATATCTCATGTAAACACGCTTTTCTAAACTTACATTTAGTAGAGGCTTTTATCCTAAGCAACTTACAAATGAGGAACACAATAAGCAATTTGCTGCACAAAATTCAAAAATAGCTGCGTTTCCACTATCGACCAAATGGGGCATGCTAGTGTGTGCCAGGGCCGGTTGCATTCCCACTATCACTTGCGGGGCTTTATCTTGCCTCCTCTGGGCTTCTTCTGGGCCAACGGCCAAGCACGTTTGGCCCTCCGATTACCCCTGGGCCAAAGAAGGCCAACTGGGGATTGAGGTGGGGTCAATGTCAAAGGCGGAGTTTCGCTGAGTCAGGTCAGAGGTTTCAGCACAAAGATATAATTTCCCAATTTTTCATATCTAGCTTACCTCAACAGATCAATAGAGAATCGTCAGTACTGGTCAGTAGAGGAAATCAGGGCCGATAAAAAAAAAAAGTGCAACGTCAGATCGACGTTTTCTGCCGAACAAAGACATGATTAATTTTATTATTGCCAAACTTGCAAAGTTGTGTATCCAGTGCACAACGGTACAGGTTCGGGAATTTATTTTTTTTTTTTAAATGGAGTTTTCCTTTTACTTGTGAAATGGGTGGGGTGTGTGACATTTGCACCAGGGCAGCGTATAAATGGCAGGTTTTATGGCTATTGGCCCGAGGGTGGGAATGCAGATCGAGGTCCGAGGCTATTGGCCCCGGATGACCAGTTGATAGACCTGGCTCACACTGGCCCAATGGTGGAAAAGCGGCTAATATCTGCAGTATCGCAAGTTCTCAGAGTGGCTGGAGTGGTATAGAAGCTAATGTAGAAGAAAGAGTCAGACAAGATTTTATTTTTATTTTTAATTGACAATTTTCTGTTTTTTTTTAAATAAGCAGATTTTTGGGAGTTATCAGCGTATTGCTGTGCATGTAAATGGGCTTGGTGATTTATTTTATTTTATTTTTTATCCCCTTTTCTCCCAATTTAGAATGCCCAATTCCCACTACTTCGTAGGTCCTCATGGTGGCGCGGTTACTCATCTCAATCCGCGTGGCAGAGGACAAGTTTCAGTTGCCTCCGCTTCTGAAACTGTCAATCCGCGCATCTTATCACGTGGCTCGCTGTGCATGACACCGCGGAGACTCCACATGTGGAGGCTCATGCTATTCTCCGCGATCCACACACAACTTACCACATGCCCCATTGAGAGCGAGAACCACTAATCGTGACCACGAGGAGGTTACCCCATGTGACTCTACCCTCCCTAGCAACCGGGCCAATTTGGTTGCTTAGGAGTCCTGTCTGGAGTCACTCAGCACACCCTGGATTTGAACTCACGACTCCAGGGGTGATAGTCAGCGTCAATACACGCTGAGCTACCCAGGCCCAAATGGGCTTGGAATCATTATGGAATATGGATTACAATCGTCTTTTGTAACAATGTGCAGCTGTGAGTGCTGATGAAAATGTTCAGCTCAGCATGACGTCTTGTCAGTTCTTCAGTAAAAGAAGCTCATTGGGGACTTGACGAGACCACAAGAGCCCGGCCCAGTGACAGAACGATTCTTTCTAACAAGTTTGATCTGCTTTTGCAGTTGTCAGAGCCAGCAGAGAGTCCTGTTGGTCAAGGCCTTAACAACCTCCCACTGGCAGATGCTAATCATAGCTTGTGTGACACTGGCTTAAGCCCAAAGTATACTTCGGTTAGACACGAATGCTAGGGCGTCTGCGCACAGGAGGCGTAACGCAAATTTTGTCATCGGCAGTGTGCTCGAGCACTGAACGCATGTGGGCTGATTTTTCTAACATCGCGTACTCTGAACGTGCAGTTTTCGTATGGGCTTGGAATTATTTGCACTAATTAGTGGGTCCACAAAGTGGCAACACTCAGAGTTGAGTTGTTGCTTTCACAAAGAAGCGCTTGATGAAGATGTAATCGACGAAGGTGGAAATGCTAACAGTTGATGTGAACTTGAAGAGTGCGTGTGTGAGGAAGTCAGGAGATATCTGTGTTTGTATAACTCGAGTCTGAAGGAATATAAAGACAACTTTATGGGTCTTAACTCCTGAAGAGAAATAGTCCAGTATCTCATAGCAGTCGTAGCATGCATGTGCCAACCGCCTGTGTATGTGCGCCCAATCAAATTGAGTTTTTTTGGTTTTGTTTTTGGCACCATTCAGAGTAAACTCTAGAGACTGTTGTGTGTGAAACTCCCTGGAGATCAGCAGTTACAGAAATACTCAAACCAGCCCATTTTGCACCAACAATCATCCATGTGATTATCTAATCAGCCAATCTGGTGGCAGCAGTGCATAAAATCATGCGGATACGGGACAGGAGCTTCAGTTAATGTTCACATAAACCATCAAAATGGGGAAAAAATGTGATCTCAGTGATTTGGAACGTGGCATGATTGTTGGTGGCAGACAGGTTGGTTTCAGTATTTCTGTAACTGCTGATCTCCTGGGATTTTCGTACACAACAGTCTCTAGAATTTACTTAGAATGGTGCCAAAAACAAAAAACATCCAGTGAGCGGCAGTTCTGTGGACGGAAACACCTTGTTGATGAGAGAGGTCAACAGAGAATGACCAGACTGGTTTGAACAGACAAAGTCTATGGTAACTCAGATAACCGCTCTGTACAGTTGTGGTGAGGAGAATATAGAGGGTTGGTGCTGTTTTGGCAGCATGAGGGGGACTTACACAATATTAGGCAGGTGGTTTTAATGTTGTGGCTGATCGGTGTATGACTTCATGTGCTATATTTAGTATGTAGAAGTGCGTTTTTATTTAATTTCATAATTAGATTCTCAACATTCTTATCATATTTTAGCTTTCTAAAAATATGTAAAATTCCACATTCTATCAATTTAAACTGCATATGTAATAATGATATGAGCTGTCACTGTTTGAAATGTCATGTCAGCTACACATTTTAAATATTTACAAGGTTGAAACCTAAAAATGAAAACAGAATTCCATGTTATTATGTGAAAAACAAACACAGTATGTTTACGGGGCAAGGCTTTGCAGATGTTTCACCAACCCCTGCACAGACACTATAGGAGCCTGTAAGTTAAATTCTTCAGTCTTATTGTTTGTTGAAGTTTTAATATATGTATGATTTTAACATACTTGCACATTTATCACTAATTTTGTTACCAGTTGTTTTTTTATATGCATAATTATTACTATTTACAAGTACTTACACTGAGTTAACCTTATTATGGATAAGTGCTAAAATGGTACTGTCTCTTTAAGAATAACATGTGTCTCACAGAAGTGTTTTGGTTTAGTGGATTTTTTACTGCATCCTTGCTTCGTGTTTACTTTTTGCCCCTGTAGTGACATTCCATTGTTTTTTTTAATGTTACCTAATATTTTATATATTTGATAATATTCAATCTGCAGTTTTTGTATTCAAATTTCGGGAAGTAAAATAAAAAATTAAGGCATGTTTTTGTGAAATTCCATATTTTTGTAGGAATGCTTTTATGCTTGTGAGTAGTTTGTAGGAGTATTTTGTTTGCTTATTCTCGTCAGTGTTCTGTCTGTATATGAGCAAAAGCACCCATGATGAACATCTCAGTGTTCACATGGTTAATGTGATGTATACTCTCTGGTTTACATAATAAATCATGATTCATTAGGACCTCTTTGCACATTCCTCAGAAATCTTTGCATTTTTGTGTGTCTGCCAGATTTGGATGGTTGAAGAAGGTTTGCACTGAATTCGAAAGGATCCACACACAATGGTATCATGTAGCTTTTTATATTAACATTGCTCCTGCAATTTTTGGGGAATATTGTATAAGTAAATAATTAAAAATATTTTGTTATTTATTCAGAATGGTTAAATAGAAAAGTTCATTCAGATTATTTTCTTCAGTGAAGATTGTAACTTTTCATTATTTTGCAAAACAATGCAGACAGAACAAAATCTGTTTTTTTTTATTGTATTGTTTAAATGAAACTTTTTTCATTGTTCATCGGAAAGAGTGACATGAAGCTAAAAGAAAACGCAGTTGGATCATTCCTGGGATTCTGTTTTTTTTTTAATTGATTTTTCTCCACACTTTGGAATGCCCAATTCCCAACGCGCTCTAAGTCCTCGTGGTAGTGTAGTGACTCGCCTCAATCCGGGTGGCGGAGGACGAATCTCAGTTGTCTCCGCGTCTGAGACCATCAATCCACGCATCTTATCACATAGCTTGTTGAGCGTTACCTCGGAGACCTAGCGCGTGTGGAGGCTTCACTCTATTCTCCGCTGCATCCACACACAACTCACCACGTGCCCCACCGAAAGCGGGAACCACATTATAGTGACCATAAGGAGGTTACCCCATGTGACTCTACCCTCCTTAGCAAATGGGCCAATTTGGTTGCTTAGGAGACCTGTCTGGAGTCACTCAGCACGCCCTGGATTCGAACTCGCAACTCCAGGGGTGGTAGTCAGCGTCAGTATTCCTGGGATTCTTTAATATTCCAACTTGGAATATTCCTTCCAACTACATTTGAATAAATGTATGAATACTCCACAACAAGTCATATTTTCCCACCTCAGGCGTCAAAGCCTTTTTATTATTTTTAATATTTTTCTGATTTGGACACCTTTTTTTCTCAACCCCCATCACGGACATAATAGATGTGGTATCAAGCTAAACAAAAGTCTAATTGTGTGTCTGTGGTCTCATTATTTTTGTTAAAAATGTATTAAATTCAGATTTTTAACTAAACCCCCAACTTTTTGTGCTGCCCCTTAACATGTCAGTCTGTGCTCAGCAAACAATACATTGATTGTTAATTATGTTCTCATTTAAATTGTCAAAAAGTATCACTCTCGTCTTGTCACTACTCTCTTACCACTAGTGTAATTGCACCCACATATTTATAACACTATATTTCATTGAAGTAAACATATGGAATTTGTAATGTATAATATATTGACAATTCCATATTTTTGTTAGAGTATTCATAAATGTAGTTAATAACTCAGCCTGTCACAGGCTGACGTGACAGGGCTGTTTGTGAAGTTGTTATTTTTTCCCCTCGTGGTGTAGGACGAAAGACCACATAGCATGCATGAAATTATAAAGTCAATATTAAAAAAAAGATTACAATATTGTTTTGAAAAGTACTGATTTAATATCTTAATGTCATGTGACAGGGTTGAGCTGTTGAGCTTGATGAGACCCATCTAACAATAATACACTTCAAAATATGAATACAAATTATGATATTTTTTATGTGTGTCTGCACCATGCTGTTGAAGAAAGCTGAATGATGTCACATATGGGTAAAACCAACATTTTTATGGCCTGAAAATGGTTGGTGTGACGGGGTTGATTTCAGACTGAGGGACAAAACTTTATAGCCTGCTTTTTTTAAAAACAATCATGCATTAGATATGCATTTCAATATATATTTAAACATTATCAAACCATTATTTGTCATAGTTTAGCATTTTATAATTGAATTGAAGTGTCAGATTTTGCAGTTTAAGTTATTATGCTTGTCATCAAACCTGACCATGGTGTTACAAAGAGTCAGAATAAACATGCTTCTACCAAACATTTATTTCAAACATAAAAATTAAATAACTCAAAGTAAATGCGTAATAATGTCAAGAAAATGAACTTAAAGAAACAGAAATGAACTGCAAAATTCTAAAAATTAAATTAGAGTATAAAACAGAAGACATTTACATTTGGCAGACGCTTTTATCCAAAGCGACTTACAGTGCACTTATTACAGGGACAATCCCCCTGGAGCAACCTGGAGTAAAGTGCCTTGCCCAAGGACACAATGGTGGTGGCTGTGGGGATCGAACCAGCATATTCTGTGCTTTAGCCCACTATGCCACCACCACTCCACTAGAAGAATCAGAGTAAACATTTAGCAATTTCAACTTTCAAAACTTTCTATATTAAAAATGTATTTTGCAAACGTGTGTGTGTGTGTGTGAGAGAGAGAGAGAGAGAGTGTGTGTGTCAGATTGCTGTCATCAGCTGGAAAACAACAGATGACTTGTAAAGCCAACAAAGACCAAAAGATGGCTGTAGATCTTCACTTATTGATGCCCTGATTCTGCATTGAGTGTGTTATCATCTCACCCCTCCATTTCTGAGTGTGTGTTTAGCATTGTGGCTGATTTATTGGTTTTATTTGACAAATGTCAAAAAAAAAAAAAAAAAGGGGGTTGTGTTAAAGTCTCACCAGTTTATTCTTATGTGTAAGTGTGTTTGTGTGTATGTTTTGCACTGAGTATGTTTTAGAGTCTCACCCTGTAATTTCTGTCTGGTTTTTTTTTCTTCTGCATTGTGGCTGATTTATTGATTGTATTTGACAGATTAAAAAATAAATGGCTCTGTCTTTCCCATTCATTTTCAATGGTCGGTCAATTTTGACCATGAATACCAAAGGTGTCACTTTTTTGTTTGATCAACCACTTAGACTTATCGAATCAAGCCCAAATGTTTTTGGTATGTTTAGATGGCAAATGGAGGAAAAGTCACCAAGTCTTGTACTACTCAGATAAAGGAAACCATTTTAATTAAATGTGACACATTTATTTTGGTCAAAAATGACCGAATACCATAAGAGGGTTAATCAAAGTGATGCCCATGTATTAAGCCAACACAAATAAATTAAGCCACAATACAACAGAAATGTGTTGTGGCTTAATTTCTTTTTTGTGTTCTAAACTTTTGTTTGCTTTGTAAATTTTGTAGTGGCATCTCTGGGGCCACCGTAGTGAAGTGCCCCAGGGATATGGCAAAATGCTTGGTTTAAGATAGAAGGCATTCTTTAATGATAACGATTATTTTAATGCAATACTTCTTTTAGTTCATTAGAATGGACACATCAACGTTTTATAAAAAGCTTTCAACATTTCATTTTAGTGAACCGCCACTTTAAATAATCTGTGGGACTGAAATGTTACTGATTTCAAGAAATGACTTAATGTTTTTAAGCAGCTTTTTTTCTCTCTCTCAATGAAACACTTAAAATATGTTTTCCAAGTGGACATGACTAAAGCAACAACAACTGAGAACCACTGGTCAAGGATGCTCACCCTTGAAACGCAGCATCATTCCACACCAGCAGGAGACAGTATCGCGTCTCATGAGTTTTGTGTATTCCTCCCTTCTACCAGCAAAGAGGAGGACGTTGTGATTCTCCGGCTAAATAAAACAAACTGAACAACAGCGTCCTGCTGAAATTTATCTTCCTGCATGAGGAATCATGAGCGTGCATTAGACGAGCGTCACCAGCTCCTCTCACGCGCATATTCGTCTGTTGTACACGGATACAGGACTGTCTGGAGCCGCTATCATTAGTCACCCATGAGAAGTGATTGAAAGTGTCTCCGTGATTGCGATAGTCGACTCTGATCTTCAGGGATGTGCCATGGCATCGGTTCGGGTGGCAGTGCGGGTCCGGCCCATGAACAGACGGTGAGTGAGTCACCAACATGTAAATAATAAACAAACAAACCAACGTTGCTGAGTTAAATACATGACAACAGTAGGAAACGCATTAAACCGCGTCACTTTTGTACCGGTTATGTCTCAAAACCTGGTGAGCTTCCTGGCCTATTAATTATTTATTAATTTATTCATTGAAATTATGTTTCTATTAATAATAATTTTATTATTGAAAGTTGCGAGATATGGCGTAGGCTGGATTCGAGCTTGGGTCCCTATGAGTCAACAGCCTACCACTATGCCACGGCTCTGACTATACAGCATCTTTGGCCATCATAGTCACAGTAGCTCTTTGTGATTTACAGAATGCAGTATAAGTAGACAGCTCACTAGGTATTGGAGGTGTTTTCACACTGTAGTCCTGAAGAAATCTGATGCCTTTAATTTGACTAAAAAGTGAGTGCTCTTTCAGACATTTAATTATTATTATTTTTTTCTGTCCCTGGCCTTGAAAGTATAGGTAGGTAAGCGTCATGTTGGTATCATTTGTCTTTATACTGATTTGAATAAGACAATCATTGTCCAGGCTAGAGGTAGACCGATATATCGGTTATACCGGTTATCGGCAACTATCGGCAGAGATTTTTGCCGATAATGGATAGTTCCAAAAAGCAACTATCTGCACCGATTAATCGGTAAAACCGATATATAGGTTTACCTCTAGCTTGGATATTTTTTTTTTATTATTACTATTACTCCTCATCAATAAACCTCATCTTGTGAAATATATACAGTTGAAGTCAGAAGTTTACATACACCTTAGCCAAATACATTTAAATTCAGTTTTTCACAATTCCTGACATTTAATCATAGAAAACTTTCCCTTTCTTAGGTCAGTTAGGATCACTACTTTATTTTAAGAATGTGAAATGTCAGAATAATAGTAGAGAGAATGATTTATTTCAGCTTTTATTTCTTTCACCACATTCCCAGTGGGTCAGAAGTTTACATACACTTTGTTAGTATTTGGTAGCATTGCCTTTAAATTGTTTAACTTGGGTCAAACGTTTTGGGTATCCTTCTACAAGCTTCTCACAATAAGTTGCTGGAAATTTGGCCCATTCCTCCAGACAGAACTGATGTAACTGAGTCAGGTTTATAGGCCTCCTTGCTCGCACATGCTTTTTCAGTTCTGCCCACTAATATTCTATCGTATTGGGGTCAGGGCTTTGTGATGGCCACTCCAATACATTGACTTTGTTGTCCTTAAGCCATTTTGCCACAACTTTGGAGGTATGCTTGGGGTCATTGTCCATTTGAAAGACCCATTTGCGACCAAGCTTCAACTTCCTGGCTGATGTCTTGAGACGTTGCTTCAATATATCCACATAATTTTCCTTCCTCATGATGCCATCTATTTTGTGAAGTGCACCAGTCCCTCCTGCAGCAAAGCTCCCCCACAGCATGATGCTGCCACCCCCATGCATCACGGTTGGGATGGTGTTTTTTGGCTTGCAAGCCTCACCCTTTTTCCTCCAAACATAACGATGGTCATTATGGCCAAAAAGTTCAGTTTTTGTTTCATTAGACCAGGGGAAATTTCTCCAAAAAGTAAGATCTTTGTACCCATGTGCACTTGCAAACTGTAGTCTGGCTTTTTTTATGGCAGTTTTGGAGCATTGGCTTCTTCCTTGCTGAGCAGCCTTTCAGGTTATGTCGATATAGGGCTCGTTTTACTGTGGATATAGATACTTGTCTACCTGTTTCCTCCAGCATCTTCACAAGGTCCTTTGCTGTTGTTCTGGGATTGAGTTGCACTTTTTGCACTAAACTACATTCATCTCTAGGAGACAGAATGCATCTTATTCCTGAGCGGTATGATGGCTGCGTGGTCCCATAGTGTTTATACTTTCCTACTATTGTTTGTACAGATGAATGTGGTACCTTCAGGCATTTGGAAATTGCTCCCAAGGATGAACCAGACTTGAGGAGGTCCACAATTATTTTTGGCTGATTACTTTTGATTTTCCCATGATGTCAAGCAAAGAGGCACTGAGTTTGGAGGTAGGCCTTAAAATACATCCACAGGTACACCTCCAGTTCAGTACACCTCCTATCAGAAGCTAATTGCCTAAAGGCTTGACATCATTTTCTGGAATTTTCCAAGCTGCTTAAAGGCACAGTTAACTTAGTGTATGTAAACTTCTGACCCACTGGAATTGTGATATAGTCAATTAAAACTGAAACAATCTGTCTGTAAACAATTATTGGAAAAATTACTTGTGTCATGTACAAAGTAGATGTCCTAAACGACTTGCCAAAACTATAGTTTGCTAATATGAAATCTGTGGATTGGTTAAACAATTATGTTTAATGATTTCAACCTAAGTGAATGTAAACTTCTGACTTTAACTGTATATACTGTATATACACACCTCTTCATCTGGTGAGTATATAGGCTATAAAAAGCTTTATTTGGTAAATACTTGCATAAAGAGCATTGTAATGAAGCCAAGTCCCCAGTGTATCTAGGGCTTGTTTATAGTTAAAAGTCAAGCATTATGCACCAAATCCTTTTATTTATTTTTTTTTCCAATTTGGAATGCCCAATTCCCAATGCACTCTAAATCCTCGTGGTGGTGTAGTGACTTGCCTCAATCCGGGTGGTGGAGGACGAATCCCAGTTGCCTCTGCGTCTGAGACCATCAACCCATGCATCTTATCACGTGGCTTGTTGAGCGCGTTGCCATGGAGACATAGCGCATAGGCTTCACGCCATCCACCGCGGCAACCACACTCAACTCACCACACGCTCCACCGAGAACGAACCACATTATTGTGACCACGAGGAGTTTACCCCATGTGACTCTACCCTCCCTAGCAACCGGGCCAATTTGTTTGCTTAGGAGACCTTGCTGGAGTCACTCAGCACACCCTGGGATTCGAACTAGCAAGCTAGCGAACTCCAGGGGTGGTAGCCAGCGTATTTTACCACTGAGCTACCCAAATTATTTTACAAAATGAGCAAATTTCCATATGCAGTTTATTGTGCAACCAAAATCCCAATAATAACCAGAAAAAATGAAGATTTTGGTGCATAACGGGGGACTTTTAACTATAAACAAACCCGGTATACAGTTACTTATTTCGGGAATCTTGGAGACTTGACTCCGTTACAATGCTCTATATTTAAGTATTTACCATATTAAATGAATAGTTCAACCAAAAATGAAAAGTCTCTCATTATTCACTTACCCTGACGCCATCCCAGATGTGTATGACTGTCCTTCTTCTACAGAACACAAATGAAGATTTTTAGAAGAAGATAGAGCTCTGTCAGGTTCTTAAAATGGAAGTACACAGGTGCCAGCACTTTGATGGTCCACAAGGCATATTTATGCAGCATAAAAGTAATCCACAGGACTCCAGTCAATCAACAAATGTCTTCTGAAGCGAATCGATAATTAAAATGTTATTAACTTTTAAAAGTGCTTCCAGCCAGCAGCTGATATGAAGTGTGACATAGGGGCATCGGCGAGTTCATGAGAGAATTTGGGAGTGGCCCTTATTTACAACAGAAGAACGAACATCATGCAAAAGTTCGGCCATTTCAAACCGCATCCGAGACCTGGATGGAAGTGCCGATTTTAAAGTTAAAAACGTTTAATTATTGACTTGTTTCTTTATTCGATTCGCTTTAGAAGACATTCATTGATCGACTGGAGTCGTGTGGATTATTTTGATGCTGCCTAAATGTGACTTTTAGACATTCAAAAGCACTGGCACCCGTGTACTTCTATTGTAAGGACCTGACAGAGCTCTATCTTCTTCTAAAAAAATTAATTTGTGTTCTGCTGAAGAAAGACAGTCATACACATCTGAGATGGCATCAGGGTAAGTGAACAATGAGAGAATTTAAATTTTTGGGTGAACTATTCCTTTTTATTTGCTAATAGGGTGTCAGTGATTGTTTTTATTTCACCTCTAGTGGCTGCAATTTAAAAACAAAAAACATTGATATAGATTTTCGCAGATAACTGTTCCAAAAAGCAACTATTGGCACCGATTAATCGGTAAAACCGATATATCGGTCTACCTCTATTTTATTCATGTATTATTGATTTTTTGCATAGGGAGAAAGACCTGTCTGCCAAATGCATCATCGAAATGGAAGGAAACAAGACCACCATTACCAACCTAAAAGTAGGTTGAACTGACCGTTTCTGAGCTCTGTATGATTAAGCTTCACAAATAAATTTTGACTAATTCTTGTGTTATTTTTGCATCAGATACCAGACGGAGTGACTGGAGACTCGGTGAGAGAGAGAACAAAGACTTTCACGTACGATTTCTCTTATGACTCATCGGACTGTAAAAATGGCAGCTTTGTGTCGCAGGAGAAGGTCAGTGGATATATAAACGGCTCCGAATGGCTGCTGTGATCACAAGATTGTATAACCAATGTCATGTACAGTCATTAATTGTTAATTAGTTGTACGAAATTAGAGCTAGGGCTGGGTGATATTGCTAGAAAAATCTACGTAATTTTCATCCTTTTGATGATATTTAGTATATATCTTGATCAGAGGAACCATCATTTCAGTCAAACTGTCATTGTTGCTAAGTAGATGAAAAATGATGTAAGTACTAAAACACAGTAAAAATATATAGTTTAAAGGTGCACACAGTAATTTTTTCCTCATTAAAAAAGTTTAACTCCTAAAGACATGAATTGTAATTTTGGAATATATGTAGGAAATCATGACCACTCACATTAAAATGAAGACTCCAGTCATATCAGTAAACTTATAAAAGCGGTTTTATTCTACATGGAGAGGGTCCACACATGGGGGCTGCCATGTTTGAATCACATGACCAGCCGAAGACTACTTGCTAAATCTCAGTAACTGTCCTGTTATTTGACACTTCACTCATTGATTAAAGTAATCATGGCTGACTGTGAATACTACATTTCTACAATGGCATCTGAAACTGAAAACTATTGATTTTATATGATGCTGCATCCAAGCCACTAGGTGTCAGTGTCAGTCCAAGATGACACAAAGACAAAAGAAACTGAGTGCACATTTAATAATCAAGGAATGTTTTCTACACTGTTGTACACTAAATAAACTCAAGCAAGAGTGATATTCAACCATTTTCATTAATGGGTGTTTCTTCAACTTCGGGCACTTTTAATACACTTGGAGCATAACATTTTGTCTACTAACAATGTGTAACAGTACTAACAGTGTATGTAAATACATCATAAGAGATTCAGGTCATTTTTATAAATAAAAATTCTGAAAGTCTTGAAAATTACAACATTTCAGCATAAAATGATGCCCAATTAAAATATTCTGCTTGCAAGTGAAATTTAGCTGAAATTTTACTCACATCACTAGTGTCATATTTTTACCTCAAGCATGCTCTTTAGAGTTGAATGTTTAACAAAAATGTCCATAATGTTAACGGTAATACAATGTAAAAATGCTACAGTAAAAAAAAAAATCTTTATTGGTCAATGGGTAGTACATTAACATAAACAATAAAAAAGTATAATATTTTTTATAGACAAAACATGCAATTTTATGGTGCAATATTGTAAAAAAAGAACAATAATTTAGATGTAAAAAGTGTGATTTAACGGTAAAATTGTATATTATGTTTAACGAGAATACATGTACTTTTTACGGGAAACTTTTGTTAAAATTATGATGAAAAACAATAATCAGATGTTTCCAGAAGTCCCTGCGTGACCCATCACATTTCATTATATTTTATGGGAATAGTTATGTTTCTTGTTTTTTTCTTACTTAAAATGTGTATTAATTATTGCTTCAGAAAGGTCACTCTTGATGAACTTTAAATGATCATGTGGCATTTTGTAAACATTTGAAAAGCAAACTAATATAGTTCCAGAAGGTTAGTATATCAAAATTATATCATTTAATAATATAAATGGTAGGGAACCATAAAATACACAATACAGGCATCAAAATTACATCCTATAAAGCCTGAAACACAGTCACCGTATTTTTTAAGGGTAATTTATGGCAACCACAGCAATTGTGGTTTTTTTTTTGGTTTCTTTACAGTGTACACTAATTTTTGAAAAGACGTTATAAGAAACAAAATTGTGTGGTGGAAATGAAACCAAAACAGTGGGACAGTCAATAATGTATTTATCTTAGAAATCATTTTCACACAGTAAATATTAAAATGGTTTGTTAATTTCACTCTTTAATATTGAAAGTCTGTGTCTGGGATAAGGCTAAAACAATAAAATCTGAAAATAAAAGGCATTTGAAAACTACCACAATTCAATGATGAAGACCTGTTAAAAAATCTTTCATTGGAATTTGGCTAACCTTTCAAAATACTATGCAAAATAAAATAATCAGATCTGATTAGTAATTAATCCACTTAGCCTATGTTGCTCAGTAAGGTTTGCTCAGTTCTGAGACAGTAAGAACATTTGGAGAAAAAAAAAAAAAAAACTCAAAGTAAAGAAACAATCTTTTAAAAGAATATGAAGTGGCCACAGATGTGTGTATGTGACATTGTGTGTTTGTAGGTGTTTAAGGATTTAGGCACTGATGTTTTGAAGGCTGCATTTGAAGGATACAACGCTTGCATCTTCGCTTACGGCCAGACCGGGTCGGGGAAGTCACACACCATGATGGGCATCCCTGTAAGAGAAGATCTATCTCATAAATGCAGCTGAAGTGTTTTCTCCTGCCAAAATAAAGCTTTCGCTTGTTTTGTTATTACAGACGTATAGTGGCATCCGAAAGTCTGAGACCACATTGAAATAGAAGCATGTTTACTAGTTGTCTTGGACTTTTGGAACCCACTGTGATTTCGTTAACTCTCTTAGAAGGGAGTTATACATTTGAATATTGGCTCAGAATCGTGACTTTTTGTACTTTAGGGTGATGTTGGTTTAATTCCACGGATCTGTGAAGGATTGTTCAGCCGGATCTCAGGAATGACTCGGAGAGATGAAGCTTCTTTCCGTACAGAAGTGAGGTGAGTTGAGTTCAGTTCTGATGGTCTTCGGCTGCTGTATGTGTTGAAAAATGCTCACAGGTTATGTGCGTAATTGTCCCGCCCCATTGGTTTAGCCAATGTCCAAACAAATTTGACCGTTCAAACAAATCGATTGTGATTCTGTTTGATGCCGCTAGTGGTGCAGAAATTACACCCTTCAGCTAATTAAATTTTTCCATTGAAAAATCTTTAAAGTCAGGCACAGTTGCAGCATCCATTTTGAAAACCCGCACTTATTTTTGGTTTTTGGTTTTGATGGCAGTTATTTGGAGATTTACAATGAACGAGTGCGTGACTTGTTAAGGAGAAAACTGGCGAAGACGTACAACCTCAGAGTCAGAGAGCACCCAAAAGATGGACCCTATGTGGAAGGTGAGACCATGACACAAAACCATAACCAAGTCTATATTGATCAATGCATTAATAAACGTCCAAATGTTATAAAGCACATTGACATTGCATTTAAAGTTTTCTGCGTTCATAGTTACTGTAAGTTCTTAAAGATTGTTCCTCACTCTTTACAGACTTGTCGAAACACCTAGTGCAGAACTACAGTGATGTGGAGGAGCTGATGGAGGCGGGAAACATCAACCGCACGACGGCCAGCACTGGCATGAACGATGCCAGCAGCCGCTCGCATGCCATCTTCACCATTAACTTCACACAGGTAATTGTGCAGCATGAAACAAAACCTGTAATACAATGATATATTCACCTGTATCACCTATAACATCTGCTCTAGCTTCTGTATACTTCTTTAAAATGAATATCTTGTGATTTTTCTCATTTATAAGTCACTTTGGATTAAAGTGTCTGCTATAGAACTAAATGTACATGTGCAACGCACTACACAGGTAATTGTACCTTCATATACACTAAAAATATGATGCATTAAGTCTTTTCTCCTCAGGCAAAGTTTGACGCAGAGATGCCGAGTGAGACGGTAAGTAAGATTCACCTGGTGGATCTGGCAGGAAGTGAGAGGGCTGACGCTACAGGAGCCACTGGTGTGCGTCTCAAAGAGGGAGGCAACATCAACAAATCACTTGTCACTCTGGGCAATGTCATCTCAGCCTTAGGTGAGAAGAACTGTACGTAGCATAAAACAGCATTGAAGCTGAATTTGTATACTGTACAATGAAGCACAACAGTTGCTGTCCATTTTTTTAAGCAGCCTTTCTTTTTTCATTCATTTTCTCCATTAGAAATACAATAAAAAAATAAATAAAAAAACCTAACCCTAAAGGCGCGCATTTGCACGGCCGTCACCTTTGCACGGCAATATTCCGTGGGCAAAAAAGGCATGGCCGGATGTGAAGCACATGTGAAACCAGCAAAAAGCTCATAGCTAAACAGCCTTTTTTTTTTATTCTGCACTTTAAACTCTGGAAGAGTGAAGCAAAAAGAAATTTGCCACTAAAGTGATATCCTTGTGCATTGTGAATATTCAGTGCAGCTGTCTATGAAGCGCCGCCCACACAGAGGTCACTGCCAAACCAAGCAACTTACTACTGGTCAACGCTGCGAATTCACTTGTCAGAGTTCACCAAACTTGAACTCCATTCGAAATGAGCACGGGGAAATTATTTGCCTCTGGAAGTCCATTGCACGCAATTCTTGATTGCACGAATTCCCATTGAGATGACTGTATTTCGCTCATGGACCACACCTTAACCCAACTCTGAGATAAACCACATTACATTTGATTTGAAGCAAAAAAGTATTTGAAAATAAGATTGTGTTTTTCATATCCTATGAATCAATGCGAATGACGTATTAAATCAGAAACAACTATTGACTTAGTCAGTAATTTAAGTATAAAAACAATATATTTGAGGTTTATTATAAGATATTCAAGTATGTATAATTATATTTTAAAAAATTAAGTGTTGAAATGCTCTTTTTTTTTTCTTTCTTTCTTTTGCTGTACTTCCTGTTTGCACAGTTACAGTGACTTCTGATTGGTGGAATTCTCACTAGGATTATGGGTAATATCGTGTAGGTCCCCTTTGTGCCGCCAAAACAGCTCTGACCCGTCGAGGCATGGACTCCACAAGACCTTCAAAGGTGTCCTGTGGTATCTGGCACCAAGACGTTAGCAGCAGATCCTTTAAGTCCTGTAAGTTGGGAGGTGGGGCCTCCATGGATCGGACTTGTTGGTCTAGCACATCCCATAGATGCTCAATCGGATTGAGATCTGGGGAATTTGGAAGCCAAGTCAACACCTTGAACTCTTTGTCATGTTCCTCAAACCATTCCTGAACAATTTTTGCAGTATGACAGGGTGCATTATCCTGCTGAAAAAGGCCACTGCCATCAGGGAATACTGTTGCCATGAAGAGGTGTTTGTGGTCTGCAACAATTTTTAGGTAGGTGGTACGTGTCAAAGTAACATCCACATGAATGCCAGGACCCAAGACTGCCCAGCAGAACATTGTCCAGAGCATCACACTGCCTCTGCCAGCCTGCCTTCTTCCCATGGTGCATCCTGCTGCCATCTCTTCCCCAGGTAAACGACGCACACGCACCCAGCTGTCCACATGATCTAAAAGAAAACGTGATTCATCAGACCAGGCCACCTTCTTCCATTGCTCCATGGTCCAGTTCTGATGCTCACGTGCCCATTGTAGGCGCTTTCGGCTGTGGACAGGGGTCAGCATGGGCACTCTGCGATGCACTGTGTGTTCTAACACCTTTCTATCATGGCCAGAGTTAAGTTTTTCAGCAATTTGTGCTACAGTAGCTCTTCTATGGGATCAGACCAGACGGGCTAGTCTTCGCTCCCCACGCGCATCAGTGAGCCTTGGGAGCCCATGACCCTTTCGCCGATTCACCAGTTGTCCTTCCTTGGACCACTTTTGGAAGGTACTAACCACTGCATACCGGGAACACCCCACAAGACCTACCGTTCTGGAGATGCTCTCACAATTTGGCCCTTGTCAAAGTCGCTCCGATCCTTACACTTGCCCATTTTCCTGCTTCCAACACATGAAATTCAAGAACTGACTGTTCACTTGCTGCCTAATATATCACACCCCTTGACAGGTGCCATTGTAACGAAATAATAAATGTTATTCACTTCACCTGTCAGTGGTTTTAATGTAGTGGCTGATCAGTGTATACCAGCCATTGCTTTCTCAGATCAGTTCGGGCTGAATTAAAGCTCTGTAAACTGTTCGTCCACTGAATTTTTAAGAAGCTGTAAACGGTAATATTCCAAATATTTTTTCTCCTATCTCTGAAAAGATCTATACCCTAAAATCCTCTTTCGAACACTCATTTTAAGTGGGGTTTCTGGAACTAGGCAACTACGGCGCACATAAACACATTAAACCGGAAACTAGCAGGCCGCACTATTTCAAAGCAGAAGTACGTCATGAGGTTCAGTGCAAGTCCATTGTTTAATCGTTTGATTAATTGACTTTTCAAAATAAAAGTCCCTGGTGTATTTCAGAATTGATTAAAGATAAAAGTCCCACAATATGCACCAAATCTTGTGGTGCATAAGTCAGCATTATTGGGATTTTGGTTGAACAATTAACTGCATCTGGGATTTCATTCATTTTCGATTCTTGTTGCCTCCATGTCTGTGCCTGTCCCAGCAAGGAAATACTAACAATGTTTTTTCAACACATTCAATATATAGTTTTTTAGAAACTAGTGGCTAATTAATCAGTTATCAGCTTTTTTCACCACCTTAGTTATCATCTCTACTGCCATAGTCTGTCTTGAAAGGTTTATTTGAAGTGGCTAAAAATCGATTTTTTTATGGAGAACATGAATGGGATTTTACTTCTGACTGTTGTGCTCTATTTTCCTGCTTTCTTTAAGGTACATATGCCAGAACTTTCTTCAACACATTTGAATTTGTCTCTCTTAACAGATATTGTGATGATGACTCTTTCTGTGTTTGTAGCTGATCTGACTCAAGAAGGAGGAAACAGTCATTTGAAGAAGAAGCAGGTGTTTGTTCCGTACAGAGACTCAGTGCTCACTTGGCTACTGAAGGACAGTCTGGGAGGAAACTCCAAAACCATCATGATCGCAAGTGGGTGAACAATCACACACCCTCTTCACGGCAGCTTGATTTGGCTTGTTGAATGTTCTGTGCATTGATTTATTTGTGTTTTTGTTTTTCAGCTATATCACCTGCGGATGTGAACTATGGCGAGACACTGAGCACATTACGCTATGCTAACCGTGCCAAAAACATAATCAACAAACCTACAATTAACGAAGAGTCCAACGTCAGACTTATCCGAGAACTCCGCGCGGAGATTGCTCGACTCAAAGCTCTGCTCGCACAGGGAAATCAGGTCTGTTATTTACCATAAAAGGTTAAGAAGAACAAAACATTTCAACTTGCCTCATTATATTAAATGTAATTGTATTGTAATTACCTCATAAACTGGGTTGGGTTTAATCCCTTAAGCACGGATGGGCCCGCCAAAAAAAAAAAAAAGGTCAAAATATTGATTACTGTCTTGACCAACACAAAATAGGTATAGTTTGAAATCTTAGAAGCTCTACTTTACAATGCATGTAGGCAGCTGAACAGGTGCTTTGAAATTTGAAGACAAATCAGAAGTGTTCCGTTTTGATAATTCATGAACAAATTTGCACTGTATATATTATTGTAATAAAAACATAAAATTAATCAAATAGCGATGTGTCATATGTTGTTGGAAAGCTCTCAAAGAGTAGAATACAACCAGCCTATGTTTTACTCACAGACAAAAATATAGTGAGTAATATCCAAGTATGTCTTTGACATTTATGTTGATGTTTCGTATATGCCACATTTTCACTTATAACTTCAGGAAAAATAAACGGAACAAAATATCACATGCCATTACTTAGAGGCGATTATCTTTCAGACAAGCTCACATGCAAGGTAATCGGATGCAGAGATCATTAGATAATCCACACGAAGCACAGTGTTACATATGGCCACCAGGAGATGGCGCCAAGTACATTACACAAACTCAATGATGACTCAAATGGCACAGAAGGAAAGTCATTCTGCGAAATCTCATTACTAAAATCATATTTGCAAGCTTTGCAAACCTTTAGTCATTGTTGTGTTTGCATGTGTAATTAGTTCTTATGTACAATTATGTTTTATTTGTTTGGAGAGGCTTTTGGACACTTTAAGACGTTTTTGTACGCTAGGATAAATTATCTTTGAAATGCTTTAACTTTTGATTGTTTTGTCGTATCAACACAAAATCTTTCTCAGTTACAGTTGACATGATTGGAAATAAAACAAAAGCAGTTTTTCAGAGCCACCTTATTTACACCCAGAGATATATAATGTCAAATCAGAAAAATAAGAAAAATCTTAAATTTTTGGCTTGTTTTTTTGTGTGATTTTTTTCAGCAGTTTCTTAGGCTGAGAGTCTCAGAATTTATCATAATCTATATCATTTAAAAATATTTAAATTTGAATTTGTTTGTTTATTTGTAGAGTTATAAACCTTTAATTCTGGGTATGCCACTGAAACAGGAAATCTTTAAAAACACCCTCAGAGCAGGGGCCTGGGTAGCTCAGCGAGTATTGACGCTGACTATCACCCCTGGAGTCGCGAGTTCAAATCCAGGGTGTGCTGAGTGACTCCAGCCAGGTCTCCTAAGCAACCAAATTGGCCTGGTTGCTAGGGAGGGTAGAGTCACATGGGGTAACCTCCTCGTGGTCGTGATTAGTGGTTCTCGCTCTCAATGGGGCGTGCGGTAAGTTGTGCGTGGATCGCAGAGGGTAGCATGAGCCTCCACATGCTGCGAGTCTCCGCAGTGTCATGCACAATGAGCCACGTGATAAGATGTGCGGATTGACGGTCTCAGAAGCGGAGGCAACTGAGACTTGTCCTCCGCCACCTGGATTGAGGTGAGTAACTGTGCCACCACGAGGACCTACTAAGTAGTGGGAATTGGGCATTCCAGTTTTGGAGAAAAGGGGATAAAATTTTTTTTTTAAAAAACACCCTCAGAGCTTAAAGGGTTACAAAATTATTATTAAACAGCCATGGTAAAAAGCAGATAAATGCACACCTGTGACACACTTTCTGTGTTATTGCACCAGGTTTGCTACATCGATTGGCAACAGTTTGGCTAATATAATTTATTACTTGGCAGAAGAATTTATTATTCTGATAATAACTATTAATAAGGTTATTTATTTTAGGCCTTTAAGATCAATCCTTAAAAGCCTAAAATCACAAAAAATAAATGTCCTCGCTTGGCTTATTGCTTTATTTTAATATATTTACTATTATTTGTCTTTTTCAGATAGCACTGCTTGATTCTCCCACAGCATTAAGTATGGAGGAGGAACTGCATCAAAATGAAGCCAGGGTAACCTACGCCCTTCATTATCACATTGCAGCAGATACACTGTCCTCTGTGTCATACCGTCTTTGGCAGTGTATGAAATGTGTGTGTTTCTCTCTGGCAGGTTTTAGAGCTAACCAAGGAATGGACGAACAAATGGAATGAAACTCAGAACATCCTGAAGGTTTGTCAAAGTGACTATACAGTTTTCACTAGCAGTGGAAGGGCCGTTGTTCTTTGTATAATGAACTTTGTATATGTTTGTATATGTTGATTTTGTATTACGGAAATACCTTACATTAGCAAGGGTCAGATTACCAATCTTAAATTCGATTTGAACTATCTATTGTGTTGTTAATAAAGTTAACAGCCAAATGAATCGATTTTTATTTGCATTTGGCACTTGACAAGTGTTCATTTTGGATCCTGACTGTAAAACCTAAAGTGTGTGTGTGTGTGTGTGTGTGTGTGTGTGTGTGTGTGTGTGTGTGTGTGTGTGTGTATGTTTGTTTTTTTTTTGTTGTACAGGAGGACACTCTGGCTCTGAGGAAGGAAGGAATCGGAGTGATCTTGGACTCAGAGCTTCCTCATCTCATTGGCATTGATGATGATCTGCTCAGCACTGGCATCATTCTCTATCATTTAAAGGTACTAAAAATACATCAGGCAAAGATAACCTAAGAGATTATTAATGATTAAATTAAAATGTAATCAAAGCACCAGTCTGTGTTCAGTATCGTTTTCAGATGCGTGATGAATAAAGGCAATGTGTTTGTGTGTGTGTGTTTTTACAGGAGGGTAGGACATATGTTGGTCGGGAAGATGCCACTAATGAACAGGACATCAGTGAGTATACTACTTTCATTACTGGTCTAATTTTATCAGTTTTAGCTGTTCAGTCCACTCACATTCATTTGCATTTTATAATATGCTGTATTTGTCAGAAACAGTAACAGCAGTCATAAAGCATGTGTAAATGGTCTTTCTCTCTCTCTGTCTGTCTGAATAGTTCTTCATGGTCTGGGTCTGGAGAGTGAGCACTGTCAGATAGAGAATCAGAATGGAACGGTCACTCTAATTCCTCTGAATGACGCGCAGTGTTCAGTCAATGGAGTACAAATCACAGAGCCCTGCCAGCTCAATCAAGGTATAAACATATACCTCTCTCAATTACTGTAATCTTACAAATATGTTTTAAACATGTAAAATAAATGACGTTTTATGCTAAATTGATGTTTATTCCCATTATGTTGGCTTGACAAAATCTTCATACTTGAACTATGACTTTTTTCTAACTGATCGAAGTTACGGTTTTCATACAACGGATGATCAAAAATCGGAACAATTCCATAGACTAACATTGACAGAATGTTCAAATGGACTACTATTCAAACCCTAACTGTCAAAAATTCAAACATAAACTATCTATCTATCAATCGTTCTGTCTGTCTGTCTGTCTGTCGTTTTATCCATCGTTCTATCCAAGCATGCATCCATCATTCTATCCATCTATGGTTCTATGGTAGTATCCATTCATCCATCATTCTGTCCATCTATCGTTCTATCCATCTATCCATTGTTCTATCCATCTATTTTTCTGTCGTTCTATCCATTGTTCTATCCATCTATTGTTCTATTATTCTATCCATCTATCTATCCACCCATCCATCCATCCATCATTCTATCCATCTATGGTTCTATGGTACTATCCATTCATCCATCATTCGATCCATATCATTCTGTCCATCTATCGTTCTATCCATCTATCCATTTTTCCTATCGTTCTATCCATCTATTGTTCTATTGTTTATCCATCATTCTATCCATATCATTCTGTCCATCTATCGTTCTATCCATCTATCCATTTTTCTATTGTTCTATCCATCTATCTATCCATCCATTGTTCTATCCATCTATCATTCTGTCCATCTATCCATCTATTGTTCTATCGTTTTATCCATCTATGGTTCTATCCATCGTTCTTTCTATTGTTCTTTCTGTCTGTCTGTATCTATCTATCGTTCTATCTAACCTTCTTTGATCTATCTGTCTGTCTGTCGTTCTATCCACCCATCCATCCGTCATTCTATCCATCTATGGTTTTATGGTACTATCCATTCATTCATCATTCTATCCATCTATGGTTCTGTGGTACTATCCATTCATCCATCATTCTATCCATCTATTGTTCTATCCATCTATCTATCCATCCATTGTTCTATCCATCTATCATTCTGTCCATCTATTCATCTATTGTTCTATCGTTTTATCCATCTATGGTTCTATCCATCGTTCTTTCTATTGTTCTTTCTGTCTGTCTGTATCTATCTATCGTTCTATCTAACCTTCTTTGATCTATCTATCTGTCTGTCTGTCGTTCTATCCACCCATTCATTCATCATTCTATCCATCTATGGTTCTGTGGTACTATCCATTCATCCATCGTTCTATCCATCTATCCATTGTTCTATCATTCTATCCATCTATTGTTCTATCATTCTTCCCATCGTTCTATCCATCTATTGTTCTGTTGTTCTATCCATCTATTGTTCTATCGTTTTATCCATCTATGGTTCTATCCATCGTTCTTTCTATTGTTCTATCTGTCTGTCTGTATCTATCTATCATTCTATCTAACCTTCGATCTGTCTGTCTGTCGTTCTATCCATTCATCCATCCATCGTTATATCTTTCAATCCATCTATCGTTCTGTCCATCTATCCATCTATTGTTCTATCGTTTTATCCATCTATGGTTCTATCCATCGTTCTTTCTATTGTTCTATCTGTCTGTCTGTATCTATCATTCTATCTAACCTTCGATCTGTCTGTCTGTCGTTCTATCCATTCATCCATCCATCGTTATATCTTTCAATCCATCTATCGTTCTGTCCATCTATCCATCTATTGTTCTATCGTTTTATCCATCTATGGTTCTATCCATCGTTCTTTCTATTGTTCTGTCTGTCTGTCTGTATCTATCGTTCTGTCTAACCTTTGATCTGTCTGTCTGTCTGTCTGTCTATCTATCTATCGTTCTGTCTGTTGTTCTATCCATCATTCTATCCACCCATCCATCCATCATTCTATCCATCTATGGATCTATGGTACTATCCATTCATCCATCCATCTATCATTCTGTCCATCTATCCATTGTTCTTTCATTCAATCCATCCATCGTTCTATCCATCGTTCTATCCATCTATGGTTCTATCCACCATTCTGTCTGTCTGTATCTATCGTTCTATCATTCTATCCATTTATCGTTCTGTCCATCTATTGTTCTATCGTTTTATCCATCTATGGTTCTATCCATCGTTCTTTCTATTGTTCTATCTGTCTTTCTGTATCTATTGTTCTATCTAACCTTAGATCTATCTGTCTGTCGTTCTATCCATTCATCCATCCATCGTTATATCGTTCAATCCATTGTTCTATCCATCTCTCCATTAATCGTTATATTGTGCAATCCATTGTTCTATCATTTTATCCATCTATCATTCCATCCATCGTTCTATCATTTTATCTATACATCTTTCTGTCATTCTATCTATCCATCATTCCATCGTTCTAGCTATCCATCGCTCTATTCATCTATCCATCGTTCTATAATTTTATCATCTATGGTTCTATCTGTCTGTCTGTCATTTTATCTATCCATCTTTCTATCGTTCTATCCAATCTATCCATTGTATTGGCGTTTTATCCATCTATGGTTCTATCCATGGCTCTCTATCTATTTATCTGTATGACTGTCTATCATTCTATCTATCCATCTATCATCTATCCATCGTTCTATCCAATCTATGCATCATATTGTCGTTTTATCCATTTATGGTTCTATCCATGGCTCTATCTATCTCTCTCTCTCTATCTATCGTTCTGTCTGTCTTTCTGTCTGTCTATCATTCTGTCTATCGATCTGTTGTTTTGTCCATATGTCGTTCTGTCGGTCTATCTGTCTTTCTATCCATAATTTTGTCTTTCAATCCATCGTTCCATCCAATCTATCCATTGTTCTGTCATTTTATCCATCTATGGTTCTATCCATTGCTCTATCTATCGCTCTATCTTTCGATCTGTCTGCATGTCTGTTTAACCATTGGTTTTCTGTTTATCTCAGGTGCTGTCATTCTCCTTGGCAGGACCAATATGTTCCGATTTAATCATCCTAAAGAGGCGGCTAAATTAAGAGAGAAGAGAAAAGTAAGAGATATTGATGCACATATCTTGAATCTGCTGTGATGATCTGTGTTTTTGCCAATTTGTCAGTCACCTTTTTGTTGTATCAAATGCATATGCTGTTTTTTTTTTTCTCTCTAGGAACACAAAAGGGAATTTTTTGAAGAATCTTCACAGATTTTACATATGACATTTCATAGTGACCATGTTTCTGAAGCTCCAAAAAGAACACTAGCTCTTAGGACATGTGCAGAGGCCATTTTTACAATGATTATTTTTTTCTCCTTTTTGAAGCATAACAGTCATGATCACTATGAACTCTCATTGCTTGAAAAAGAGCTGCATGAAGATTCTTAAAAAAAAAAAAAAATGTATCTTTGTGTTCCATGCAGTAATATCAGTAAATGGGTTTGGAATTACATAAATGAGTAAATTATGACAGATTTTTCATTTTTGGATGAATTATTCCATGTGACTGCTTCTGTTCTCCAGAGTGGCCTTCTGACCAGCTTGAGTTTATCCATGTCTGATCTGTCCAATTCCTGTGAAAACCTCTCCACAGTCATGCTGTATAACCCTGGGTAAGTCACTATGTGTGTGTGATGAAGTGTGTGCAACAGTGTAAGTGATATCTTCCTCCCCACACCTCTTCCTCAGTCCTCCCTCTCTGCCTTCCCAGGAGTCTCCTCTTCTCTCCTCTCTCCATCTTCTTCTCTCTTCATGCCCTCCGATGCCATTGCTGGTACTGCTGATGCCCGTGCATTAAAACCGCTCGCAGAATACTCACAAACCCCCATCCTGACTTTAAACCGCGCTTGCCAAGTCACCAGTGATCCTCTCCTACCAAACTTAAACAATAGGGATGCATGACATATTGGTGACCAAAACATTATCGACCAATGTAAATGTGGGATAAAGTATGAGATGAATTTGCTCATGCAACAGCTCGGAAGCCCTCTTTGGCGCATAGTATTTAAATTAGCATCCAAAATCGCTCAACCCTTTCGTTAACTTCAGATAGTAAATTTTTGGGTGTACTCCTCTTTGACCTAAATCTTCTGAATGCAAAGTCCAATGAAATTTGGTGCACAAAGACACCAGGATATTCTCAGGAAGCACACCAAATTTTGTCAAATTTCGCCCAAAGTGTGCTCCAAAGCTAAAAAAAATTAACTAATAACTCTGCAAACTTTTGGTTGAGCAAATCAACAAAAATGGCCATCAACAGCCATCAAATTACAGCTGCCAATGCTTTCAGTTGTGAATGGGCTGATCATCATGAAATGTGGTATATTCATACATGGAGTCTACCATATTTTAAGAATCGGCAACAAAGTCTCACTATAGATGAAGTTACTGTACTGACAAACATACTGTTCTATTGACTCCCCAGAAAAGAACTGCTTTCAATGGGCTAAAAATGACCAAAAAGTGCTGTTTGTTGAGTTAAACCACACCCATTTCCAATAGATTATTGGGGATTTGGGCTTTCCATCAGGATCGGTGGATCAGGGCAAAACAAATCAGATTTTTCACGTGATCGATGTCATAGTTATTTGCTCCGCAGCTGCTGTTGTTATATTTGGACTTTTCACAAGGGAATCGCACATTCTTTGATCACAAACATTAAAGTTACGATCAAACGATGATCTAAGGCCCTGTTTCCACCTGGTATTTCGATGCGTCTTGGGTGAATCGATCACACGTGGTCAGGTGAAACACATTGCTGTTTACGCCTGCTCACTTAAATGCGTCTCCTGTGACCACTTGTGTTCGGATTTGGAGGGGAGGGTCTCTGTTTCATGACGACATACATCAATCACTATGTCATTGTGTTACTGCATGATAATAAAGTGCAACAAAGTAAGTAAAGACAAAGAAAGGGCGAAAAAATGGCACACTGTTTCTCCCAGATGTAGTTGAATTTAATTTAAGCACGCAACATTTCGAACGTAATTATGTGTTATTTAGTGGATTACCAGTATTAAAGGAGCTTGGTGTTTGTGCTTATCATCTGTGTTGATATCAGACACACCAAAGAAGATCTGTGAAGTTCTCATGATTTTGTATGTATCCACTTTTTTTTAATTTTTCAGATCAGATGGTTATTTCCTTTTAAAGCTGCTTGTAATAGGCAAACTTTAAACTCTTGTTTTAGCGCAGCGGTTGATTGACAGGTGAGGGATGGCACTTCTCTGCTGCCAGGACGCATACAGTATGGATTAGCGTTTACTCCTCATGTGATGTGGTCACATGCATTTTTGACTACATTCGTATGTGGTTTTTGTGATCCGATCACTAAACGATTTCGACCCTGTTTAGACATGTATTTAGGGCTGACCACATGTGATCGGATCACCCAAAACGCATCTTAATACCAGGTGGAAACGGGGTCTTATACCACCATGAAAGATCTAGGGGGGGTGAACCAGACCCCGTCTCCACCACGACATTGTATACTGCTTGTAAAAGCAAATGTAAATAATGTAATACTTCTAAAATATGTCTTTGTATTTGTTTTGAATGCAGTAAATAACTTGTTCAATCAAAACAGGCTGTTATTAAATTTGAATATTGAATAAGTAAAATATTTCTGCTGGCTTGACAAAGCCAACAAACTGTTATTCTACATACTTTGTTTAGAGCTTTCAAGCTACATCCACCAAACTTGGCACAGACCTTCAGACTGTTCTGACTTAGTGTGCCATGTGTTTTCTAACTGATCGGAATTACAGTTTTTGCACAGTGGATGACATATATTAAAGGAATGTTCAAATTGGCCAAGACTGTTAAAAAAAAAATGTAAATATTCAATTGTAAACAAAACTATTCAAAATCATTTATGCAGTAAAGACACATATTGCATATCTGAAGGTAGTTTTTATTTTTATATGCCACATTTCTCAGGCTTTAGATGCATATTAAATGTGTGACAATGTCTGTTCGTTAACCTGTTACATGTCTGACAAAATCATATAGGCATATTGAATCAAGTTAAAACTGGATTGAGTTTTAGGATGGTTTTGTTGATGAGGTTCTGAGCAGACGCATGTTGAAACTCACTGATTGGCCCGTAACCATGTTGACATGTTGATCACAATCCCTGGCAATAACTTGCACAGTGAATCTCATGAAAACATGTCTAGGTCACATTTCACAAAGGTTTTGAAAAGAAGAAAAGTTTTTGTTTTTTACAATTCCATTTGGTGTCACTAAAGGCACAAACTTTCCCTTTGAGCAAAATATAATTTATTTAATTAATTAGAGTTTTGGGTGAAACAGGAGCTCGACATGTTATATTCACCTACAGCATGTCAGCATTGAACGGCAAATGCTTCCCAGACAAGAACCTCCTCAAAGTGATGTGTAAACAATTTTACGTGAAGGCCTTACTTCTGTAGGAGTGGATGCAACTCTGATTGTTTGAATTATTTTATGTAATGGTCATATTAACAAGCTAACATTTGAGTCATCCTTAGAATAAAACGAGTTCAAACTAAAGAGTCTGGATCTCTGGTAATGTCTGCTCTCTCTGCACTCTTTTATAACAGTCTCTTCACTGAAAAGGGACCCATCTTTCTCAGGTAGAACAAACGCACAACTAGTGTTAACTGTCGTTTTTTATTTTTTTCGTCTATTTTTGTGGGTTCGGTCTTTCCATTTCATGCTAGTGAAATGTTATTTGTCCCCTTGCGTTTCATCATCATGACACTTTAGTTTGATGTGTTTACATTTGACTGCTTGTTTGTTATAAGATGTGTATTCTGCTGCATGTGCTTATATTTGCAATGCATGCAGTGCCCAACAGTGCAGGCCATCGCCCTGTGCAATGCTGTGAGTTTGATGTGGTGGGTGTGTGTGTGTTTGTGTGTTTTAAGGGTGGAAGCTGATTGAGTCTTGTGTGTTTCAGACTGGAGTTTGAGAGGCAACAAAGAGAAGAACTGGAAAAACTTGAAAATAAAAGGTTTGTCATGTGAATCAGACCACAAATTCAACAAGCATTAATACATGCACACACTACAATAAAACACTGATAAGATTTTCTAGCCCTTCCTTTAACAATAAATAAGCTCAAAAAAGGTACAACTAATTATAAGACAAACATAACAGAAATGTAACAAAAAATAGTTTGTATTTTAACCTTGCGGTAATGCCTGTGATCACACATTAGTTGAATTTTGTATTAATGCGTCAAATTGTGACATTGCTCGGCAACCGTAAACAACTAAACTAAACTTGAACGTAAACTACTTTACATTACACCACTTAATAACAAATTCCTTCTCGTCTTGTCTTGTCTTGTTTCATGGGTATGTGACCTAACTGTTGACCCTATCCATTCACCTTCCTTCCCTTTGTTTTTCTGTTGATGTAGGCGGCTGATCAAAGAGATGGAGGAGAAGCAGAAGAGCGACAAGGTTGAGCTTGAGCGCATGCAACAGGAGGTGGAGTCTCAGAGAAAGGAGTCTGAGCAGGTGCAGCTGCGAATACGCAGACAGGAGGAGAGCCTGCGAAGACGCAGTCAGGACATCGAAAGCCGCCTCAGAGACTTGATTGCTGAGAAAGAGCGATTCCAGGTCAGACTGCTGATCAAGCAGTTGATCTTTATGGTTGTTGCTTTTATTAACAATATTAATATTAAATACAAATTTATATTTCATTGCTATAATGCAATATAATTCTGGAATTGTTCTGGTATCTTCCTGCTGATAAAACTGTATCCCTGTTTACACCTGATATTAAAATGCGTTTTGGGCGATCCGATCTCAAGTGGACAAGCGAGACACATCACTGTTTACACCTGGTCGTAATATGCATCTAATTTGACCACTTGTGTTTGAATTTTGAAGGGAGGGTCTCTGATTTCATGACGACATGCATCAGTCATTACATTAGTGTATTACTGCATGATAAAGTGCAAAAAGGTGAAGTTTTTGTGCATGTACATTTATTCGCCCTTTTAAATTTCACAAACAGGTGGTTGTTTCCTTTCAAAGTTCATTTAAAGCCAAAAACAATGAAAATAATTTTTTGCACAGCTGCGTATGGGATACAGCATTTTCTTTTTTAAATGCACACAATTTTTTGTTGCACACAATGCATTAGAACAGCTAATTTCCCTTTATAGCTTCAAGGGAAGTCAGGGCCAAGAGAATTATGGGGCTGCTCACAAGTGTTCCCACAGCGTTTCTGAGCCTGGTCACAGTGATGACCATTTACTTGAGTCATCATCCACCTTTTTGATGGTATTTTTCCACAGAAGGTGACTGGTTACTTCCACTGTCAGAATTGTCCTGGGTCCGAGATGCCTGGTGCAATAAGGCCAACTTCTGTAGCTCCTGGAAAGGTGGTGGCTCGATGGTCTGACAGTGGGCAGAGATCTGTGCAGGTGTTGAATTCTCTTCCACAATGACATCAGCATCATGTCAGAGCTCTCCTCCAACTCTTCTTCGACAAAAGTGCGTTCTATCCGATGCTAAAGCTCTCTTCCCTGTCCTCTACGGCAATGATGTCGGCCAACGTGACGTCAGAGCTCTCCTCCAAGTGTTTTACGACAATGACATCAGTCATCGTCATGACAGAGAACTCTTCCCACTCCTCTTCAACAAGAGAGCTCTCCTCCCAGTTCTCTCCGACACCAAAGCTTTCCTCCAAGTCCTCTTCGACAGTCTCAGGGAATGTCAAGTCAAAGCTGTCTTCCCAGTCCTCTACAACAATGATGTCAGCCAACATCATGTCAAAGCTCTCTTCCCAGTCTTCTTTACCTTGAGAGCTCTCCTCGACATAAGCGCTCTTCTCCCAGTTCTCTCCAACATTAAAGCTTTCCTCCCAGTCCTCTTCGACAATCTCAGGGAATGCCAAGTCAAAGCTGTCTTCCCAGCCTCTACAACGATGACGTCAGCCAACGTCACGTCAAAGCTCTCTTCCCAGTCTTCGACATGAGAGCTCTCCACCTAGTTTCTCCGACACCAAAGCTCTCCTCACAGTCCTCTATGATGATGACATCAACCGACGTCAAGTCAGAACTCTCTTCCCAGGCCTCTTCAACATCAGATTTCTCCTCACAGTCTTTTATGACCATGTCAGCCAGCATCATGTCAAACCCCCTTACCAGTTCTCTATGTCCATGACATCAGCCGACATCACAACAGAGCTCTTCTTCATTCTCTTTGAGGATGACGTCAGCCTATGTCACGATAGTGCTCTCTTCCCAGTCTTCTTCGACATGACAGCTCTCCTCTCAGTTTGAATTTACATGTAGTCATTTAGCAGACGCTTTTATCCAAAGCGACTTACAAATGAGACACATAGCAAGCAATATGTCATCCCAGTTCTCTCCGACATCAAAGCTCTCCTCCCAGTCCTCTATGACGATGAAATCAACCAATGTCATGTCAGACCTCTCTTCCCATGCCTCTTCAACGTCAGAGATTTCCTCACAGTTCTCTTTGATGATGACATCAGCCTACGTCACGGCAGAGATCTTTTCCCAGTCTTCTTCGACATGAGAGCCCTCCTCCTAGTTCTCTCCTACACCAAAGCTTTTTTCACAGTCCTCTAGGACGATGATGTCAGTCGATGTCATGTCAGAGCTCTCTTCCCAGTTTCTCTGATGATGTCTTTTACTGTGGTTTTATGGTGTGTGTGTGTGTGTGTGTGTGTGTTGTTTTTTTTTTATATTCTCTTTCTTCCAAAGAAGAAAGCCAAACGAGTTTGAAACAATAGGATGGGGTGAATAATAATATTTTCACCATATAAGGGTTTTCATTTTGGGTAAACTATCACTTTAAGATGGTATTTGTGACATTTATTGACATCTTGACATTTGTTTGACGGGAGTATCATGGGCCCTAAAACAAACTGTCTGTTGTGTTCAGGAAGAGAGACACAGAGAACAAAATGAGCAGCAGAAACAGAGGAGACACCAGCAGCTGGAGAAGGAGGAGGTGAAGGAGGACCATGAGAAGACCCAATCCCAGCGTGAGCAAGCAGAACAAACAGAGCTCTTTCGTGAACTGGAGCGCCTCAAAAGAGAGAGAGAGAAGCAGGCCGTTAAACTCCAGCTGGAACGAAGGTGAGAACATCAATGATATGGCTGAAAATGTTTTACTATGATGTAGGGTTGTCACAATACTAAAATTTCACTTGGCAGTACCAATACCAGTAAAATATCACAGTTCTCAATACCAATTCCAATACCACAGCACACACTAATACTAAGTTTTTAAATAAAAATTAAACCTAAATAAATGGTCAATAATAAAATAAAAACAAATAAGAATAGGAAAAAAATTGAAAGAATGGGGGTCTGGGTAGCTCAGCAAGTAAAGACGCTAGTTCGAATCCAGGGCGTGCTGAGTGACTCCAGTCAGGCTTCCTAAGCAACCAATTGGTGCTGTTGCTAGGGTGGCTAGAGTCATGTTTGGTTAACCTCCTCGTGGTCACTATAATGTGTGGTTCTTGTGACCATGTTGACCGCAGTGACTGTTGGCATTGTGAAATATATAGTATAATAAAAAACTAAGAATCAGCAGCACTGCTTGGTTAAAGCACTGGTTTTAGAGCATGATTTTATGCACTTTGATGTTTTCATGATGATTAGACTGCCCCCCAGTTTTACCAGTTGTAAAACTGTGTTTTTCAGGGCTGGAAAATTCATAGATATTAAGTCTTAAAAGTTATGGAAAAGTAATGGAAATTTAAAAAGTGAATTTACATTATTCTAGTTATGATCTGCTCTAAAATATGTTACTGGCTATTTATTCCTCATATGCTGGAGGAAAACTTGATTGCATAGTGACGTCTGATTATTGAATCTAATTGGTTCTTGTCAATTAGTTGATCAAACTGATTCGGAGATTGATCTGAATGATTCATAGGCTAATTGTTATTTTAACGATTTTTATAAATAAATAAAAGTATCCAACAATCACAAACGACAGGAAAATCATGAAAATTCTTTGGTCAAAAAGAGTGAGATCCATAAGCATTATACACTGATGAGCCAAAACATTATGACCACTCACAGATGAAGTGAATAACATCATCTCCTAACAAGGCCACTTGTCAAGGTCTGGGTAGATTGGATGGTAAACAAACAATCAGTTCTTGTAGTCAACATGTTGAATGCAGGAGAAATGGGCAGGAGTAAAGAAAGACCTGAGTGACTTTGACAAGGGCCAAATTGTTATGGACAGACGACTGGGTTAGAGCATCTCTGAAACGGCAAAGCTTGTGGGGTGCTCCCGGTCAGCAGTGGTGATTACCTACCGACAGTGGTCCGAGGAGGGACAAACCACAAACTGGCGACAGGGTGTTGGGCGCCCAAGGCTTATCGATGCATGATGGCAGCAAAGGATATCCCGTTTGGTCCGAACCGACAGACGGTCTACTGTGGCGCAAGTCACAGACAATTGTAATGATGGTTACAGGTGGAATGTGTCACAACACACAGTGCATCACACCCTGCTGCGTTTGGGGCTGCGTAGCCGCAGACCGGTCAGAGTGCCCATGAATGACCCCTGTCCACTGTCGAAAGCGCCTACAATGGGCATCCTACAGTGAGCGTCCGAACTGGACCTTAGAGCAGTGGAAGAAGATCACCTGGTCCGATGAGTCCCGTTTTCTTTTACACCACGTGGACGGCCGTGTACGTGTGCACCATTTACTGGGGAAGTGATGGCACCAGGACGCACTGTGGGAAGACGACAAGCCGGTGGAGGGAGTGTGATGCTCTGGGCATGTTCTGCTGGGAAACCCTGGCATTCATGTGGACATCAATTTGACACATACCACCTACCTAAACATCATTGCAGACCAGGCACACCCCTTCATGGCAATGGTATTCCCTGATGGCAGTGGCCTCTTTCAAAAGGAGAATGCTCCCTGCTGCACTGCACACATTGTTTGGGAATGGTTTGAGGAACATGATGAAGAGTTGAAGTTTTGCCCTGGCCTCCAAATTCCCCAAATCACAATCCGATTGAGCATCTGTGGGATGTGCAGGACCAACAAGTGTGATCCACGGCGGCTCCACCTCGCAACTTACAGGACTTGAAGGATATGCTGCTAATGACTTTGTGCCAGATACCACAGGGGTCTTGTCGAGTCCATGCCTCGGTGGGTCGGCGCTGTTTTGGCGGTACACGGAGGACCAACAGCATATTAGGCAGGTGGTCATAATGTTTTGGCTCATCAGTGTATATAAAATGTATATGTGCATAAAGACTTATACTGTCACTTGAGCTGGATACATTTTTTTATTTGATAAGACGACGTGTGCATAAACTGTTGTAAACCTTTACTGAATATATCTCTATAGAATTTATATAGGAATATACTGTAGATGTGCTTAAAAAAATGTTATGTGGCTTTGCCTGAACAAGCCATGTAAATAAATGAATTGCTAAAAGAATATCATCGCATAAAATCTGAAATGTTGCTCTTGTTATTCTGAAATGCTGGACACAAAGTCATCAAAATACCTCCCAGAACTCAGAAGTTCCCAGTGCGCTTTGTCTGCGTACTCTAAACCCCAAGTCATTTGTTACAAAAGAGCCACAGTGGCTCTTTTTTAATTTCAATTGTGTGCCAATTTTCTCAGAAGTGACTATTTTGTTTTTTTATACACATGGGATGGAAACGCTTCTTTATTTGCAGATATTTTCTGATTTTGCTGATAATTAAATTAAATCAGTATCTTGGATGGAAACATGACTAGTGGTTTATTTTGAAAGCTTATCAAAGCAAACGTGTTTAATGTACAGACGTCTGGAGGAGCGAGAAAAGGAGCAGCTGAGTCTGGTCGGGCGTCTTGAGGAGCAGCTGAGGGAGCGCAGCGAGGAAGCGGCCACCCTGCTGACGCCGGAGGTGGCGCGTCGCCTGGAGGAAGAAAGACGGACACTCACTGAGCTTAGGGAGGAGCTACTCAGAGCGAAGGAGGCACGGATCGATGGTGAGGAGGAGGGAGGAGAGGAGGCACGGAGGAGTGCACAGGCGCGGTATGAGAAGTTCAAGCAAGTGCAGGTGGAGGAGTTGGGTTTGCTGGAGGAGTCACTCCTGCAGCAGAAGGACAGACTGGAGCGCGAGGTGACCAGTGAACGGATGTCACTTGGTCTGATGCTGCACACACACAAGGACAATCAGAGTCAGGTACTGCAAAACACACTGAAACCAGAGGAAACAGACTTGTTACTATTATTAATTACCATAGTAATAACAATAACAATATGTAAGTACAAGCAGCTCTCCAAAACAATTACACAGCAATTACATGTAGTTTATTAGTAGTACTCAGTAATTACCTATGTAATTATACAGTAACATGAACACTGTAAAATAAAGTGTCACCCTATGATAACCAATCTTTATTTAGGGTAGTTTTTGTTTCTGATTAGTCTGTAGTCCTTAAACACAGAAGAGAATTGGCTCCTTGCAATGAATGGTTCACCCAAAAATGAAAATCCTGTCTCATTTACTCACCCTTATGTCATCCCAAGCCCATATGACTGACTTTTTCTGCATAACACAAAAGGAGATTTGCTTGTTGGCTGAATTCAATACAATGGCAGTATATTATGACTCTTTTTCACGCTTAATAAAACACCAATAAGTAGTCTATGTGACTTTTGATTACTTTGTATGGTGAACAGACTGTAATTAAAGTCATTATTCAATCAAAAAACAAAAATCGTTATTTAAGTTCTTATACAATACTAAAATCAAATATGGCGGCTATGTTGATAAAATCAAACCAAAATTGGTTCTTGCGTGACCAAACGTCATGGTGTCCTGTCGCAAGATCATCATGTTTACTGGCTTTGTTAATTATTTAATAAGATTTTAGAGTGAATGACGACTTAAATTATGGTCTGTACTTCATACAAAGTAATCGCGAGTCGCATGGACTACCTTAATGACTCTTTTAGGTGCTTTAAGCTTTAAAGTGAGTAACTATGTACTGCCATTGTTTTGAAATCAGCCAAGAGGAGATTCATCAAATTTTCTCCTTTTGGTGTTTTAAATAAAAAAGAAAGTCATGTGTTTTGAACTAGAGGTCAACCGATAGAGGATTTTGCCGATACAGATAACTAAGGTGATGGAAAATGCAGATAACAGATTATTCGGCTGATAGTTTTTCTTTTATTACTATGACGGGCACATAGTGCCTCAATGTTTTGTAGACAGAGACTTCAGGAGTCCAAATTAAATAAAATCCAATATGCAGTTTATTGTACAACCAAAATCCAAATAATAATCAGAAAAAAATAAGATTTGATGCATAACGCAGGACTGTTAACTATAAACAAGCCCAAAACACACTTACTTACTTTGGGACTCTTATTTTGAAATGACAGTGTCTTAGCTCTGCTGCAATGCTTTATATTTAAGTATTTAACAAATTAAGCTTTTTATAGCCTATATATTTACCAGATTAAGCGTGCTGTGTGTGTGTGTGTGTGTGTGTGTGTGTGTATATATATATATATATATATATATATATATATATATTTATGTTTCACAAGATGAGGTTTTTTTATTAGTATTATAAAGTTGGAGACATAATGTACATTTGAAGTCAGAAGTTTACATACACTTAGGTTGAAGTCATTAAAACTCATTTTTTAACCACTCCACAGATTTAATATTAGCAAACTGTAGTTTTGGCAAGTCGTTTAGGACATCTACTTTGTGCATAACATTTTTCCAACAGTTGTTTACAGACAGATTGTTTCAGTTTTAATTGACTATATCACAATTCCAGTGGGTCAGAAGTTTACATACTCTAAGATAACTGTGCCTTTAAGCAGCTTGGAAAATTCCAGAAAATGATGTCAAGCCTTTAAACAATTGGCTAATTAGCTTCTGATTGGAGGTGTACTGAATTGGAGGTGTGGATGTATTTTAAGTCCTACCTTCAGACTCAATGCCTCTTTGCTTGACTTCTTGGGAAAATCAAAAGAAATCAGCCAAGACCTCAGAAAAAAAATTGTGGACCTCCACAATCTGGTTCATCCTTGGGAGCAATTTACAAATGCCTGAAGGTACCACGTTCATCTGTACAAACAATAGTATGCAATTATATACACTATGGGACCACGCAGCCATCATACCGCTCAGGAAGGAGCATAATGACCATCGTTATGTTTGGAGGAAAAAGGATGAGGCTTGCAAGCCGAAGAACACCATCCCAACCGTGAAGCATGTGGGTGGCAGCATCATGTTGTGGGGGTGCTTTGCTGCAGGAGGGACTGGTGCACTTCACAAAATAGATGGCATCATGAGGATGGAAAATTATGTGGATATATTGAAGCAACGTCTCAAGACATCAGCCAGGAAGTTAAAGCTCAGTCGCAAATGGGTCTTCCAAATGGACAATGACCCCAGCAGCTTATGCTAAAATGCTTTAAATTATTTAATGTTTTTCACATCAATCTACACTCCATACCCCATAATGACAAAGCAAAAACCAGATTTTTGATAACTTTATTAAATTTATTAAAATGAAACAACTGAAATATCACATTGACCTATGTATTCAGACCCTTAACTCAGTACTTAGTTGAAGAACCTTTGGCAGCCTCAAGTCTTTTTGGATAGGATGCGACAAGCTTTGCACACCTGGATTTGGGGATTTTCTGCCATTCTTCTCTGCAGATCCTCTCAAGCTCTGTCAGGTTGGATGGGGACAGTCGTTGGACAGCCATTTTTTTTTGGTCTCTCCAGAGATGTTTGATTGGGTTCAAGTCCGGGCTCTGGCCTGGCCACTCAAGGACATTCACAGAGTTGTCCCTAAGCTACTCTTGCGTTGTCTTGGCTGGGTGCTTGGGGTCATTGTTCTGTTGGAAGGTGAACCTTCGGCCCAGTCTGAGGTCCTGAGCGCTCTGGACCAGGTTTTCATTAAGATATCTCTGTATTTTGCTGCATTCAGCTTTCCTTCAACCCTGACCAGTACCCCAGTCCCTGCCGCTGAAAAACACCCCCACAGCATGATGCTGCCACCACCATGCTTCACTGTTGGGATGGTATTGCGCAGGTGATGAGCGGTGCCAGGTTTCCTCCAGACATGACACTTGGAAGTAAGGCCAAACAGTTCAATCTTCATTTCATCAGACCAGAGAATCTTGTTTCTCACAGTCTGAGAGTCCTTTAGGTGTTTTTTTTATGTGTTTTGCACTGAGGAGAGGCTTCCGTCTGGACACTCTGCCATAAAGCCAAGATCGGTGGAGTGTTGCAGTGATGGTTGTTCTTCTGCAAGTTTCTCCCATCTCCACACATGATCTCTGGAGCTCAACCAGAGTGACCATCGGGTTCTTGGTCACCTCTCTTACCAAGGCCCTTCTCCCCCGAATGCTCAGTTTGGCCGGGTGGCCAGCTCTAGGAAGAGTCCTAGTTGTTCCGAACTTCTTCCATTTAAGAATTATGGAGGCCGGTGTACTCTTGAGAACCTTCAATGCAGCCGAATTTTGTTTGTAGGCTTTCCCAGATCTGTGCCTCAACACAATCCTGTCTCTTAGCTCTGCGGGCAGTTCCTTTGACCTCACCTTCCAAATCATGTCCAATGAATTGAATTTGCCACAGGTGGACTCCAATCAAAGTGTTGAAACATCTCAAAGATGATACGGAGAAATGGGATACACCTGAGCTAAATTTTAAGTGTCATAGCAAAGGGTCTGAATACTTATGTCAATGTGATATTTCAGTCTTTTCATTTTAATAAATTTGCAAAGATATCAGAAATCTTGTTTTTGCTTTGTCATTATGGGGTATGGAGTGTAGATTGATGTGAAAAAATATATATATAAAGCATTTTATCATAAGGCTGCAACATAACAAAATGTGAAAAAAATTAAGGGGTCCGGATATGTTCTGAATGCACTGCATCTCGATAGTTATGCCTTTTTTTTTTTTTTTTTTTTTTTTAAGTCAGAAGAACCATAATTTCATCCAAACAGCCATTGTAGCCAAATAGGTTCAATTTATTAAAAGGCATTGAATAAAAATATATTTTAAAATAATGAAGGCATGTTTCCTCGGTTTTTCACTAAATGAACACAAGGGAGAATGAGATCTAATCATTTTCATTGATATGCACATTTATATTTTATATACTGTACAATGATACATAGTAGCTTAATAAAAAGCATTATTTACCTTCATTTAATTTTTAACGTAAACATTTTTTTTTTGAATGAACAAGGTGAAGCTTTTATTTTTACACGTCACTTTCACCTGGAGCTTTTATTTTGACACGGAAAGTGTTATGTGTCGTTCACAATGTTCCGCATTTGGTGAAACGATTTAATCTCCTCCTTTTCTGTTATACAGTGCCACCTTTGTAGATTTGTATAATAACTTGTAGCGGTTACTTATGTTTGGAAGTGTAAATGCTTAAAACCTGCAGTACTTTTATTTCACAATGCAAGTGAACTGCTCTAAAAGCGATTAAAACACGAGCCCATGAGTTCCGCACATACACAGAACAGTGCACCTTCTGAAGCGCACACAGACATGTTTATTTGTCTTTCACTGCAGCATTTTGCAGTTTAATAAACTAAATGGCCAAATAGCAAACATTTTTAAATCATTGCGATATACACAACATTGCTTAATTTTATATTGTCGAAAAATCCTAGCTATTATATCGTTAATATTCAATAACATCACCCAGCCCTACCCATGAGGTGTCAGTGTTTGTTTTTATTTCACCTCTAGAGGTTGCTGTTATACTGTAGAACCATTATGTTCTAACTGTACAATCAGGAGGAACACGAGAAATAAAAAAATAAAAACTATTGGCATAGATTTTTACCGATATTTCCAAAAAAGCAACTATCAGCACTGATTAATCAATCGGTTGACCTACTGTAATTACATTTCCCAGTCTTCCTCTCTCATTTCTTTTTCTTTCACTCCTCTTCTCCTCATCCCTATAGGTTCATGAAATGATGGAGCATGGCGTGCAGGATGTGTCGTCTCTCAGTCAGGAGGAGGTGCTGATCCAGCAGGCGGAACACAGGCTCCAGTTTAAAGAGAGACAGCTCCTCTCTCTCTGTGAAAAACAACTGCCCGCCATCTGTGAGGAGCGCCAAAGAGCCTGTGAACTGCTGGAAAGAGTGAGAGGAGGAAGAGAGTCTCCTGGGGCAGACAGGAGTCCGGAGGAAATGGACAAAGAGCTGGATGAGATGCTGTATCAGGTAAAACTCTGAGATTCTGGATTCAAGGTGTTTTTTTGTTTTTTTTCTCAAATGACAAGCCTACAGACAGCCCATAGTTCATATTGCACACAAAAGATCTGGCTAGAATCACCCAATTTGATTGGCTGACGCTGTGCCATTTCCATATGTGAAGTTGTGTTTTTAAGGTTTCTGGTTAAGGATTAGTCACAGGGTTTGCCAAAGATAAAATTTTGTCAAAATGTCAAGATTTAGTTTTTCTTTGCTTTGGAAGGATCTGTTAGAATGGTGCGCTTGGTAGCGAGCAAACTAAATATGCACAAACAGAACCGCTTTGTTTTTGTTATATCTGTGAAATCAGAATCCCTTTCTCTCTTTTTCTGCAGGTAGAGAAAGAGTTGGAGGAGAAGGAGGAGCGTTTGTCTCAGTACAGCGTCAGCGCCGAGCAGTTGCAGCAGCTGCAGCAGTCGTACGAGTTCACGGCGAACGTGGCCCGTCAGGAGGAGAAGGTTCGCAAGAAGGAGAAGGAGATCCTGGAGTGGCGGGAGAAGCAGCAGCGGGAGGCTCTGGAGCAGGCGGTCACGCGCTTGGAGAGGAGACACTCTGCCCTTCGCAGGAGCCTCAGTCTGGAGCCCGATGCCGAGAAGCCACGCAGGAGGTCACAGTCTGCACGTGGACAAAGCACTTTCAGATCGACAGGAACTCAAGACCTTGACCAGGAGAGGTGTGCTATTTGCTAGTGTTGCTTTTCACTTGATGAGTACAGTTTTCTGTCCTGTGTTGAAGTTAATCTGGTTGTTTTCTGTTGAAACAGGAAGTTGGGGTGGGACATGTCAAAGAGCTTGTCTTTTACAGAAAGACTGTAAATTTGCTAAAACTTACATATACAGTGGCAAGAAAAAGTATGTGAACCCTTTTGGATGTGTTTTTTTTTTTTTTTTCTCGATAATTGGTCATAAAATGTGATATATTCAGTCACAATTATAGACAAACAATAATGTGATTAAGCTAAAAACACACAAACAATTATAATCTTTCATGTCTTTATTGAACACATCTCATTAAACATTCACAGTGCTGTGGAAAAATTAAGTGAACCCTTGGATTTAATATCTTGTCGATCCTCCTTTGGCAGCTATAACCTCAACCAAGTGTTTCCAGTAGCTGCGGATTAGACCTGCACAATGTTCAGAGGGAATTTTGGACCATTATTCTTTACAGAACTGCTTCAGTTCAGCCATATTCTTAGGATGTCTGGTGTGAAGGGCTCTCTTGAGGTCATTCCACAGCATCTCTTTTGGGTTAAGGTCTGGGGTCTGATTGGGCCACTCCAAAAGGTAGATTTTCTTTTTTTGAGGACATTCTGTAGTGGATTTACTTTGATGTTTAGGGTCATTATCCTGCTGTATCACTCAACTTCTACTGAGCTTCAGCTGGCACACAGCCACCCTGACATTATCCTGTAGGATATCTTGATAAACTTGGGAATTCATTTCGATGATGGCAAGTGGTCCAGGCCCCAAAGCAGCAAAGCAGCCCCAAATTTCCCTCCACCGTACTTCAGCGGTGGGATTGTGTTTTCATGTTGGTATGTGGTGCCCTTTTTACGCCATACGTAGTGCTGCGTGTTCTTACCAAACAATTTAACTCAGTCCACAAAACATTTTCCCAGTAGCGTTGTGGAGTGTCAAGGTGGTCTTTGGCAAACTTCAGGCACGCAGTAATATTTTTGATGGAAAGCAGCGGCTTCCTTCGTGGTGTCCTGCCATGGACACCATGCCTGTTTAATGTTTTTTTGTATAGTAGACCCGTGAATAAAGATGTTAACCAGTTCCAATCATTCCTTCAAGTCTTTATCTGTCACTCTAGGGTTCTTTTTTTAACTCATTGAGCATTCTGCGGTGTGCCCTTTGACTCATCTTGGCTGGACAGCCCCTTCTAGGAAGAGTAGCCACAGTACTAATCTGTCTTCATTTATAGACAGTTTGTCTAACTCTGGACTGATGAATATCTAGAAGAGTCTTATTGTAACCCTTTCTAGCTTAATGCAAAGCAACAATTCTTCTGAAATCTCTTTTTTTTTTTTTTTTGCGAGGCATGATCCATGTCAGCAGATGCTTCTTGTGAATAGCAAATTCAAAATATTTGAGTGCTTTTTATAAGTCAAAGAAGCTCTAACCAACACCTCCAATCTCGTTTCATTAATTGGATGCCAGGTTTGCCGCCAACTGACTCCTGTCTTTAGCCAAGGGGTTCACTTACTTTTTCCACAGCACTGTAAATGTTTAATGGGATGTGTTCAATAAAGACATGAAAGATTATAATTGTTTGTTTTTAGCTTAAGCACATTGTTATTTGTCTATACTTGTGACTTTGATGTAGATGAGATTATTTTATGACCAATTAATGCAGAAAATCAGCTCATTTCAAAGGGTTCACATACTTTTTCTTGCCACTGTAGATGAACTCAAAGCTAATAGACATAGACTAAATGCCATAAAACTATCTTTTGATTTCTTCATGTCATTTTTGCATTTTGTATCCTTATGGATTTTTCCGGATGTTCTCAGGATGGAGAGAGAGATCGCTCAGCTTAAGCAGAGGATCAGTGAGAGTGAAGGAGGAAGTGGGCGGAGTCTAAGTGTGAGTGGCGAAGAAAAGAACAACGTGAACCAATCTCCCATCAGCCCCATACAGACCCTCTCCACTGTACTATCTATAGGAGATGAGAGGTACACACATGGAAACTAACTTTTAAAATGACTGCATAATGATCTTGTACAAGCAACATTTAAAAAAAAAATTTTTTTTAAGGAAAGTTCACACAAAAATGAACATTTTATCATCATTTACTCATCCTCATGTTGTTCCAACCCTGTGTTTATTGTAGTCTTCCCCTTCGCTGTTGCTCTCAAATGTTGTTTGTGGTCAAGTATATTCAGACTTATTACACTGCGATGGATGCCCTCATTAACGTCAAATCTGACACAAAGCACCTTTACTCGCTGAAGATATGAATGAGATTTGAGAGCTTTGGGCAGGGGAAGATTTTTCTCGAGAAACAAATGGAGTCAAATGTATTTACAAAGCTGTCGGATGTCGTATCGACTATTTTTATAGTGCATTTTGTTCATCAGCTCGACAGTCGCGGTACTCATTCACTTTCAGTGCATAGAAAATAGCCATTTGGACCTTCTGTGTTTGTATTTCAAGGAAGAAATCAAATAATACTGGGTCAGAATGAGGTGTGAATGGTTAAATGATGACAGAATTTTTATTTTGGGTGACTATTTCTTTAATATCCTTCTGTCACCTTCAGGATACATGCATATATTGAAGAGGAGGTGCAGCGGAGACTGCAGAAACTGAACCTGCTGAACAGAGAGAATAACAACACACTCTCACTGTCTTCAGACTCACTACAGGTACTGGATGTAACTTCAATTACAACACGACTGAACTACAGACAGCATGAAATCTAAATTGACCCTTATTTGCTTCATGTAAATGTCCTCTGTCTTCTTGTGCACAATCTTTTATCAAAATGAGAAACTCTCCACTTCTGAAACAACGTTTCTTTTCTGCAGACGTAACCTAGAAAATAATTATTGATAATATGATCTAATATGTAACTATCCAATTAAATACTGCAGGATAAAATCCCCACCTAGAACTAGACGATATACATGGCTGAAAACATTATTTCTCAATATTGTTCATCCTTTAGTCAATATTTAATATATTGCTTAGTATGTGTTTGCTCTGAAATGGGTTTAAAGAGGGATTTTTGTTAAATGCACATAAAATATTCGATGTATTTAGAGAGTAACTACATAAGAATAAACAGCAATAGGGCTGGGCAAAAATATTGATTTTCCGATGAATCACGATCTTCATTTGAACGATCTTGATATTGATTCTTAAATCTCAAGATTGATCTTTCACTCTATGTTGCAACCCTCTATAATGCAAGTAAATTACTCACATGTGCAACCAAATCTCATGCTATGCAACTTAAAATGTCTATGATTAGTCACTGGTTAGTAGATGCTCAGATTTCAGAGTAGTATAGTGGAGATGTTATTCGCACAAAGTTCCTTTCACTGCGTGTTGAGAGTAAATGTTTGGTTAAACTCGTTCTGTGTCTCCACAGACGAGATCCATGGATCCATTTGTCATTGAATGTCTCTTTTAATACACTTTGTTCTTTACAGTCAGTTGTTGATTAAAAACAACAACAAAAAAGAAACATTTAATGCACTAAAGAAACCACACACGTCTTCTCTTGTTATATGTGCTTACTGGCTGATGCTGCTAGTCTTAAAGAGACAGTACCAATTAAGCATGTGTTCTACATATCAATGTAAATATTTGTAAATACTACAAATTATGCAAGTAAACTGTAAAAATGTAACAAAAATATATGTTCAACATAATATTTGCAATTTCAAGACATTAATTGAATAGACTGAATTAGAAAATTTTCAAAAGCTAAAATGTCACCAATTTGATGAAAAACTAATGATAAAATATAATTAGTAAAATTAATATTTTCAAATTGTAGCTAGAAAGGTTACCTAGAAGGTTCCTTTATAATTAAGAGCAATAGCTGAAAGAGAATTTCTTTTATATGTAAGCAAAATGGACATTGTTACCGATATGTACCCATATGAATCGATATCGAATCGAGATCAGAATCGAATTGAATCTAGAGCCTGTGAATCGAATCGGAAATCTGTATCAATACCCAGCCCTAAACAGCATTATCTACCTATTTATATTTTCACTAAAATAATTTAATACATGAAAAAGTCACGCTTTCTTCCATGAACACTTTTGAGTCATGACGCAAATTAATCATTAAACCACCTCATTGAAATAAATCAAACTTACGAGCTTGATCAGCATTTAAATGAGGGTTACACCAGACAAACTATTAAAATATCAGTCTTTAAACATATAAATAAGGGCTGGGAAATTTAATTCGTTAATTCCTGTGATTTAATAGTTGAGTGTTTAACTCGTTAAAATAATTAACACAATTAATGCAGTAACTTTTTTTTCACTAAAAACTTTTTTCACTTCTAAAACTTCTAATGTTTTCCCCCACTTCCTGTGACTAAAATTGGCATATATAAACTTCCAGACGGTACGCTCGACTCGACTGCACATCCTAGCATAGAAACTGATTGTGTGGAGCAGTGCACGCTTATTCATTACGCGCGATGCATGTCCAGCACGTAATAAACACAGGAGCGAATTTACTGGAAAACGACAGAAGATTTTCCCCAACTTTTCTGATTTTTCTCCCCTTTTTCTCCCCAATTTGGAATGCCCAATTCCCAATGCGCTTTAAGTCCTCGTGGTGGCGGAGGACGAATCTCAGTTGCCTCCGCGTCTGAGACCGTCAACCCGCGCATCTTATCACGTGGCTTGTTGAGCGCGTTACCGTGGAGACATAGCGCGTGTGGAGGCTTCACGCCATCCACCGCGGCATCCACGCACAACTCACCACGCACCCCACCGAGAACGAACCACGTTATAGCGATCACGAGGAGGTTACCCCATGTGACTCTACCCTCCCTAGCAACCGGGCCAATTTGGTTGCTTAGGAGACCTGGCTGGAGTCACTCAGCACGCCCTGGGATTCAAACTCGTGAACTCTAGGGGTGGTAGTCAGCATCTTTATTCGCTGATCTATCCAAGCCCCCTGATTTTGCACAACTTTTGATTACAGCATGTCCACTGATTTTATGGCATGTACACCAATCAACCACAACATTAAAACCATCTGCCTAATATTGTGTAGGTACCCCTCGTGCCGGCAAAACAGCGCCAACCCGCATCTCAGAATAGCATTCTGAGATGATATTTTTCTCACCACAATTGTACAAAGTGGTCATCTGAGTTACCGTAGACTTTGTCAGTTCAAACCAGTCTGTTGACCTCTCTCATCATCAAGGCGTTTCCATCCGCAGAACTGCCGCTCACTGGATGTTTTTTGTTTTTGGCACCATTCTGAGTAAATTCTAGAGACTGTTGTGTGTGAAAATCCCAAGAGATCAACAGTTACAGAAATACTGAAACCAGCCCGTCTGGCACTAACAATTGTGATGTTACATTAAATGGCATTATTTGCCCCCTGAATTGTATTTTCTTTATGAGAGCAGATTTTTCTCTCACCAATTAAAACAAACTGTGTCTTATCCATTTGTCAAATACATCAGTTTAAATAGCTCATTAAAACAAATTCTTATGAATGAGAAAAATTCTCAATTTTGGAATTTCTGGGTCATTTTTGCTCCGAGCCCCCCTTCATTTCTAATCCTTATTCCACCCTTTATTATTGCTTACTCAATATTCTGTTTCACATTACGGAAGTTGCATATGTTGCAAATGCTGTCCTGCTGTCTTTACATTAACTACATAAATGTAAAACTTCTACATGTGATTGAAAAAGCCACTTGCTCTTTGGATTGTTGCAATTTTTCATTATTGTAATACGTATAACTTAAAAAGAGGGTAAAAAATCTTTTCACATCACCCTTGTCATGCACAAGTGCAGCATTAAACCCATAGAATTGTTTTTGGTGTCATGACATTTTTTTAACCCTACAGGAGGAGGAGCAGGATAGTGAGGGTAGCTCTGTTAGATTGACAGATGAGGTAAGCACAGGCCTCAGCCAATCATCGTCTCTGCAGCAAAAGCTGTGTGGACTGTGATTTGCATGATCCAGCCTTATTAATTTGCATATCACTAATGAACCTGGATCTCAGTAGATTGTGTTTTCTACTCTGGAAGCATGCAGTCTGCTCACAATTGTCTTGCATTTTACCTTATAGATTTAAGCTGCAGTAAAATGATTGAGATGAGATATGCCAAACAAATGTCTGCTTGCTTGCCCCCTAAAACAGATGCTAGTATTTCAGATTGTTAAAGGTGAAGTGTGTAATTTCTGCACCGCAAGGATCGGCAAACAAAATTGCAAAAATAGTGACTGTTTTCAAAGAGGTTGAAAAAAACCAATAACTCTGCCCCAAACTCACCCCATTGGTTGAGGCAGTGTTGCTCTATCAGGTTGGTTGGGATTCTCAAACAAACAGTGTTTTAATAACGCCACAGAGAGACAGTGTTTACACTTTTTGGGGAAATTAACCTTCAAATGACTTTTTGTTTTCTGTGCATATTAAGCGGGGACATAATTACATGCCTCACCTTTAAAGTTAGTCATGTGTGTTAAAGTTAGTTTGTGTCTCTAATGAACTTTATTTCACTCACAGGACAATGATAAAAAACACATTGGTGCTTGCAAATGGAAATACGAGGTATGGTTTAATGATAGGTTTGTGTAAAATGGTTTCATAGTATTTCATTGCAATCATTAACTGTCTTTCCACAGCGGCTGGTGTCGATACCTCTGGATCCGAGTTCAGAAAGTCTTAAAGATCCAGTGAAGATCAGTATTCCACGTTACATGCTATGCGGACAGGGCAAAGATGAACACTTTGAGTTTGAAGTCAAGGTTTGTCTGCGTTTTACACACACACACAATCACTGCAATCTCAGATTTCTCAGATTTCTTTGATGTTTGAGAGATTGATCTTTTATTTTGTCTGTTTTTAGATCACAGTTCTGGATGAAACTTGGACAGTGTTCAGAAGATACAGTCGTTTTCGGGAGATGCACAAATCTCTCAAGCTGAAATATCCAGAGGTATATGGCCTATATGTACACATGGAAACAAATGTGATGCATTATTTGGATAGAAAAATGTGATTGGAATTTAAAGTGAACATTATTCGCTACAGGTCTACCAGCTTGTTAAGTGAAGGATACTAGCTAAAAGTGCCCAAATAATCCAAATAAGCGAATATAGAAACAATGCTGGGCGGATTAGTTGTGAATTGTAATCCGGTCCTGAATCTAATCTAATTACTTTTGGATTACTTTCAACTTAGTTCTATTTTATTTTATGTCACATGCATTTGAGTAGGATAATCATTTTAACATAAAAGTACAAAGAGGAAGAAAATGTAGTCCATTCTTATACTTACAAAAAGAGCCTCATAAAAAGAGCTCCTTATGACATTTTTAAAAAGTGCATTAAACATTACATGAATGAAATAAACATTAAATGTAACCGCATTAACAGTGCCAAAGTTTATAATTCAAAACACTGAGACATCAAATTATTTTTAATAAAAACATAACATGAATAAACAGTAATGAACCTGAAATCAACAGCAATAATATTGCTAGGTCAAAGCTAACAGCTCCAAACTCTGACACACTTTTAGCCCTTACTAAGTAATAGTCCATCACCCGATCCTTAGCTGAGGTGCGTATCTTACTGTTGTAATGTAAATGACTATTGCGCTTCAGGGTAAGAATATGATGATTTTGATATGAAAATGATCAATAAATTATTAACAATTTAATGCCATTGCCTTGTTAATATGTAATCATGTAATCTATAATAAAGTAACTGTAGTCCGATTATGAGTATTTTAAAATGTAATTTAATCCAGTTACAAGTACTTGATTTTGTAATCTGATTACGTCATCCAGATTACATGTAATCCGTAACTACCCAGCACTGTATAAAAATGCCGTGAACGGCGCATTTTTGTCTAATTTTTCGCTGTTGCGTTGTGTGAGCACTCCAAATAAACTCTAAAAGCAGTTTTTGTGGAACGCATGAAGATTAAGAGAAAGCGGTTTAACACACTTAGGTTTCTCCCGGAGAATGCAATTTATCTGGCCATGTAAACACACAAGCGCCATTCTCACAGGTTACACATGTCATCGGATGGAGCAGAACAAGAAGTAAGCAAAGCAGAAAGACTTCAACATTTCCAGGAGTACAGTAGGGAAAGCACATACACAATAAGCTATACTCAATTATAAACACCAGTGTAGATGATCGACTGTCCCTTACCTCCGCGTATATGCGCTCGTACATTGGGGGAATTGGGTGTTTACTTAAGAGAGAAAACCCCACTATTGCTGCGCAATTCCGCTGCAGGTCGCAACAGAAAGTTAAGGAAACAAACACAGCAACAACTGCGGAATATATGTAAATAAAGCAACAGAGAGTAAAATAGTAAAGGCTTTCTCAGATGCCGTGTTTGTTATTACGTTGCTGTAGAGAATGCTGCTTTCTCTCCAAGCTGCATGGATACACGAGTTAAGAGTACACCACTTATACAGTGCATGTAAACAGGAACGCAGCTTTCTCTCAATAAGCCGCATTCTCGCAATGCACTGCTTTGACATGTGCTGCGTTTACATGCACCAGTCCATGTAAACGCACTTAGTGACAATGACACCCAGACACGGAGGAGGAGACGCACGCTTACTCTATTTCTGTGGAGATGATAGAATAAAACAAAAAAACATATTTTCAAATACACACAGAATTTCAAAGGTCTTCCTTCATGCAAAATAAGTGGGTTTAATCAAAGAGCCCAAAAAAATAATGAATGAAAGTGAAGAATTTATGACAGAAATATTTTACTATTGCATAATAATATAATGTTATATAATTAGGGCTGTCAATCTATTCAAATTTTTAATCGAATTAATTACATGGTGTGCTGGTTAATTAATTGAATTAATCGCATATATAAATATTTGCTGAGAAAGCCCCTCAAATAATAATAATTCAGTATATAATGATGAAATAATTATAAATAGTTATATTTTAAATAATTACATATATATATATATATACATACTGGTGGCCAAAAGTTTGGAATAATGTACAGATTTTGCTGTTTTAGAAGGAAAATGGTACTTTAGTTCACCAAAGTGGCATTCAACTGATCACAAAGTATAGTCAGGACATTACTGATGTAAAAAACAGCACCATCACTGTTTTAAAAAAGTCATTTTTGAAGTGCATCACTCCAACACCTTATCCTTGAGTAATTATGCTAAATTGCTAATTTGGTACTAGAAAATCACTTGCCATTATATCAAACACAGCTGAAAGCTATTTGGATCATTAAATGAAGCTTAACATTGTCTTTGTATTTGTTTTTGAGCTGCCACAGTATGCAATAGACTGACATGTCTTAAGGTCAATATTAGGTAAAAAATGGCAAAAAAGAAACAGCTTTCTCTAGAAACTTGTCAGTCAACTGTTGTTTTGAGGAATGAAGGCTATACAATGCTTGAAATTGCCAAAAAACTGAAGATTTCATCCAAAGGTGTACACTACAGTCTTCAAAGATAAAGGACAACTGGCTCTAACAAGGACAGAAAGAGATGTGGAAGACCAGATGTACAACTAAACAAGAGGATAAGTACATCAGAGTCTCTAGTTTGAGAAATAGACGCCTCACATGTCCTCAGCTGACATCTTCATTGAATTCTACCCGCTCAACACCAGTTTCATGTTCAACAGTAAAGAGAAGACTCAGGGGTGCAGGCCTTATGGGAATTGCAAATTATATAAATTGTCACAGCCCTCGTCATAATTGCCATAATCATCATAATATATATATATATACTGTATATATATATACACACACACACACAGTAAATATTATAAAAAATATATATATATTCAGATAATTAAATTTGCATTGATAAGACAATACAAAAAGTGGCTTTGGAATCCAATGTATTTGCATATTATTGAACATAAGCCAGTCATTGGCTTACAGTTCACAGCAATCCATTCTGCAACTGAATTTGTCAATCAGTCTGAGATTTATTATAAGGGCTTGTCTAAGGACGCGACAATGTACACCTGCATCAGATTGACATTTTTGGAGCATCTCACTGTGGATGCGTTGCGTCATAAACATACCATTTTTATGTCGCTGTGTCAATTTAGTCAATTTAACATAGTTTAATACTTAGAAAAGCACGTCTTCAGATCCCTAAGTTCGCATTTGTGCTTCATTAAGCTGTGTTTTGAGTGCAAGAAGGCGTCCTCGTGTTGTGCTGTCTGCTGAAAGGTTGGTTTGTTCTCTGTATAAGCTGTGCATTGTCTGTACAGCTGAAGTTTCGCTTACTGACCCCTGGAGAAAACAGGTGGTACTTCAAACTTGAATTGCTCAGGATTCTTCCTTATTGCGGTCCGGGGACATGATTAATTGCATTTATTTTTTAAATGCGTTAAGTGCTTTGCTCATAGACACAATAACTAGGATTGTGATCACAGAAAATAAAATGTACATATTTCACGCTATATCGTTTACGTTTAATTCGTTAAAGCCCCTGTATACATAAGTAAGGCATATGAGGTATCATTTCAAAGATTAGAATCTGAACTTTTCAGAGATAACCATCACTGATGCATTTGTGTTATATAAAATAAGAAAATAGGGCCTCACAAAATTTGCATCGCACATTAGGGCTTCCTTGAGGTAGTGGGGTAGAAATATTTATATGAATATAAATGTCTTTCACATAGCACTTAAATGGACAAGTCATATATCAAATGAAAGCTCTCATTCTCAGGAATGCGACTGTACAATTTGTTGCCCTAATACCACAGTTAGAAAGATACAAAAAAATCACAAAGTGAAATATGATTTCTTTAAGTCATCAAATACAAACGTCTCTTTTGTGCACGGATCACTGCTGGTGTAAGCCCCAAATAATCCATTGTTATATTTTAGGTGACCAGAACTAAATATGCCATCCAGCAGGAAAAGCATGCTAGACAAATCATCAAACAAATATGTTTTGATGATAAAACTTTATATGTCATCGCAAAGGGGATGATCTCAGCTTTATAATGACACCTAGATTGAGCTTCTAGTCCAGTCAGAGGCCGAGATATTCAATGAAATATCAATGGTGATGCATGAACTGAAAATTAGACTGAATGTCTATGGACGAGCACATCTTTGAGGGCTAAAATGCTCTAAAATTAAATGTAGAGTTTATTTGGAGTGCTCACACAAATTAGACAAAAATGCGCTGTTCATGGCATTTTTATACAGTGCTGGGTAGTTATGGATTACATGTAATCTGGATGATGTAATCAGATTACAAAATCAAGTACTTGTAATTGGATTAAATTACATTTTAAAATACTCATAATTGGACTACGGTTACTTTTTTATAGATTACATATTAACAAGGCAATGGCATTAAATTAATAATTTATTGATCATTTTCATATCAAAATCATCATATTCTTACCCTGAAGCGCAATAGTCATTTACAAGCACCCCCATAATTCTGATTACCATAATGTGCTGAAAAATGTCTATATTATTTTTATTTTAAAGTATTTATACATCATAGTAGTATTTGTTGGAATGCCTTTATTTATGTTGATATAAATATCCATCTATCTATCTAAAACACCACTCAGAGTAATCAGAAAATCACACAAACTCAACAACAACAAAATATGGTAGTAAAAATTTGGAGGGGAAATGTGCTTATTTGTCACGAAAATAATGTCACAATGCCGGAATATGATCATTTTCTTTATGCACTACTAATAGGACATATTTTAGTCAAATTCATTCAACTACAGTATATTAGATCTTTATATTATTTAATATCTTTTTCTAGCTCGCAGCTTTGGATTTCCCTCCCAAAAAGATTTTTGGAAACAGAGATGAGAGAATGATTGCAGAACGACGGAATCAGTTGGAGGTAAATTCAACAAATCCAACGATGACCTGAATGAGGAAGTTACAGGAAACTACAGGATGTTGCTCATATAATGTGCTATTTCTTTGTCTTTTCCCAGCAATACCTGCGGAACTTCTTCCATGTGATGCTGTCATCATCTTCCTCTTCTCCTCTGAGAAAAGACGAGTGTGGATTACACCTCTCCAAACACGCTGTGTGTGACATCTCTCCGTTCTTTAAGAAGGGAGTCTTTGACTACAGCAGCCACGGAACAGGCTGACACATATACAAACTCCAATAAAACACACACACACTCATTTACATGAACTTTATGAAGCTTTCGAATATATGCACATAAATAAAAACAGTTTCACTTACAGAAGGGGCGAATCTCACTAAAACATGTCCATAAAATATAACTTTGAATTCGTTCTTGACAGGTTTCACACCAATGAACACACTCAGGAAAGATATAGTGATATGTATGTGGAGAACTTGGTGAAAGATGGATTAAAAAAGTAGATGTAAATAGTTTTGCAGTGCCTTGTAGGCAGTAAGCTTTAAAAGTTTCAATGAATGAGTAAAATGGACTTCATAACAGTAGGTGGTTGCCAAAACCTGCTCCTGACATCTTGTGTTTACATTGAGGACCATGGAGCCTGATATATATTATGGAAACCAACCATCAGACAGGAGGTCCTGTAGCTGCTACAGGCATGTTGTTCATGTTCATCTCTTTTAAGTAGCTGCGTATGATTAATCGCCACTTCTTTCCTCTGGATTCTAAGCCCTGACAAGGTTATTGGTCGATATTTTTTGTGCCGATATTTGCAAACTATTTCGATGTGCTGTAAATGCTTTAGTCGACCCATTAAACTTGCACTCTACTTAGCATACTCCTAGTTAAAGGAATTTTCTCCCAAAGAAAATCCCAAAAATGAAAATTCAAGCTATCGAATGGCTTCAGAAGACTTGGAATATGCACGCACAAGTCATTTGGACCACTTAATTTGTCTTTTATACTCTACCGAAGACAGTTAAAGGGCTTTTTCAGTAGGACATACTGTAGTAACTGGTAAATTTGTCCCTTGAGAATGATTCATCTAATGTTAAGCACTATAAAGCCATATGTATATGCACAATATATTGGAAAATGTATTGTACACTGTTGATCTGTACAGAAGAGCTTGTTTGCATTTAACACATCTGTTAGGAGAAAAGGGATTGTAGTGCTGTATTAGACATTTTTTATAAGATAAACATTTCAAGGGTGGTTTTTTTCTCTACACAAGAGTAAAATGTAAACATTTTTAGAAGACGTGCTATTTTCATTTCCTCTTTTATTTCTGAATCTGAATGTAAAGATTTGTGAGGAACAATGATTTGAATAACTGTACTTTTCAGTTTTGAGAAAATAACACAAAATAACTATTATTAAATTAATAGTTTATATTTGTCAGACATAAACTGATGCAAAATTTCAGTGGAATCATGTACATTTAAGTAAAGCAGATACTAAAAAGTCTGTGTGGGGTTGATTATGGTAAACTCATCTTGACATCCTATGACTAATGGTTGTGGTTTTCTAGTGGCCAGTCTGAAGTTTGCCTGTTTTTTACAAAATGTCAAATGAGACATTTGCAGAACATTTTCTTGCTGGTTTCGCCTGTAAATTAGTTAGGAAAATCAGTTTAAAAGTTCTGAAATACATACTATTCTTTTTAAATGGACTTCTTTCTATTTCAGCCATTTACAACAAAAAATATTAAAAGTAGCATGCTATAAAGAGAAATAGCACCCACTCAGATTTTGAGCCGTCTAGGTTTCGGAAGTATTTTTCCAATTTTTTTCTTAGGCTTTTCATAAAATCCTTAATTAAAGAGTTGTAAGCAATGAACCAAACCAACAAACTCCAAGGTGAATCACAACATCACAAACTTTGAATTGAAGCAAAAAGTATTTGAAAATCTGACAAAAAGACAAAGGTACAAGACTGGGTAATTACCATCTTTCACAAGGGTACGAACTACAATCCAGCTATAGATTTTAGGTTGCTGATTATGTTTAGAAACAATATATTTTAGGTTAAAGGTGCTGTAAGCGATTTTAGCTGTAGAATTTCCACAAGATGAGCCTTTGGAATCACTGTGCCACCTTTTTCCAAAATGCGCACTCCAAAGATGCCAAATGAGCTTTATTGACACTGATGAGCAGAAACGGTTGTCAAAAACAACAGTAGCAAAATAGCACTCTCAACTGACAACTGTTATGAACAACTTGGCATACAAATGACATTAAGAGTCAATAATTCGCTGCAACTACAATACAATGAGAACGCGCAAAATTATTGACAGGCAGAAAATGTCGTTGTCCGCGACCCGCGGACACATATTTGTTTGCTGTTTACAGAGTCTAGAGTTGTCACAGTGACCGGCGAGATATCTCAAGACACTTATTTCATTAATATCTGTCAGGGAGTAATACACGTTTTTTGCATACCTTTCCATGAAAAAAAATCGCTTGCAGCACCTTTAACTGCAAAATATTCCAATATACAGTATACAAATATATATGTAGTTTGAGGGTGTTGTGACTCGATTGCGTCATTCACAGTGTGTGATGGAACTGCACAGTCGTTGCTGGACTTGTTTAGTGTGCTTTGTTGGCCGCAGTTCTCTGATTGGTGGATCTTTATCTGCTGGACCATGGGTAGTATAGCTGTTCACCCAGGAATTCTGCTATTAAACATGATTTTTAAACAATGCAGTTGAGATAACACAGATGGATGGCTTCAACGGAAGCATATACCATCAATGAACAACCTCTGAGCTTACGGTAGGTCTGTTTTTAAAGTTTTATAAGTTATCATTGAAAATAAATTCATTTTTAATTCCGGAACCAGACTGTTGCTGTTTTGAATCATAAATGAATTTTATCAAGCTACAACGTTACTTTTCCCTGACAGTATTTCAGCACTCAAGTCATGCTTTCAGTATTTTCCATCGGCTGTTTATAATCAGAACTACCAAAGTTCGATTCGCAAATAACTCTTCAGAGTTGTCTGAATTAGGGTGTAATCGATGATCAATTATTTGTTTATTAATTATTAAATTAATCATTAAGCTTAACGATCATCGATTAATTAATTGCAGCACAAATGTGTTGAGTAATCACGCCAGAAGAATGTGAATGTTACATTTAAATAGCGCTTTTCTGACACTACTTACACAGTGAACAGGGGACTCTCCTCCACCACCAGTGTGCAGCATGCAATGCGACAGCAGCCATAGTGCACCAGTATGCTCACCACACACCAGCTATTGGTGGAGTGGAGATGGTAGAGTTATTGAGCCAATTTATGGATGGAGATTATTAGGAGGCCATGATTGAGCAGGGCTAATGGGGTTACACCCCTACTCTTTACGAGAAGTGCCCTGGGATTTTTAATGACCACAGAGAGTCAGGACCACAGTTTAATGTCTCTTCCGAAGGACGGTGCCTTTTTACAGTATAGTGTCCCCGTCACTATACTGGGGCATTAGGACCCATACAGACCACAGGGTGAGCACCCCCTGCTGGCCTCCCTAATACCTCTTCCATAGAGAAAAGATAGAGAAGACAGAGATAGAGAAAAGTAATCTTTAAAGTCCTCCGCTGCTAGAGGGTGCACTGTCGCTTTCACTCTGCATGCCACATCCCGTCAGCAACACAGAATAAAAAACACAGATGCACATCCTTTGTTTCTCTATAGATGAACATTATGCTTAATGCTTAAACCGTGATAGTGTGTAAAGTATTACATGAAAGCATTGTTGATCCGCTGGTCTCCCTATATCATCCACACCAACAATCACATCAGTTCTCGCTAGGAAAGCATGCAAGTACATTTACCTGAAATCTCACCATCACGAGTGTAGAAGTATGTAGCATATTTTACTTGACTTAATTTCAAAAATACCAATACTTGCATTTCTTAAGAGTATTTTTTTTAAACGATATTTAAACGGTAGGATACATGCACATACTTAATCATTCAGAGAGCTCATTCACACACTGAATCGTTTCTAACGGTTTCTCACTTCCTCAAACAGCAGCGGAATACTTTAAAACAAAGAGAGCAAAAAGAGCGCTGGATAAAGTGAAATGTATACGCAAATGCATATATTTTTCCAGCGATGAAGAAGCCTTCATTAAATTCAAAAATGTGTGTGCAGCTTGTGATCAACTCTGTACTGCAGGTAAAGAGTCAAGACATTTCCAACCAAAAGAGTATCAAAACAGTGGAATGTAAATACCATGGTAGAAGAATATGGTTTTCAATCCTTACTATACTTACATGTTGTGGGTTTGCTGTCAGAGTTTCAATAATAGATTTGACAAACGTCAGTACTCGAGGGGGCGATAAAGTCACCTTCATATACAGTATTTGTGTCATTAAACTGGATGTGTTGTTATTTAGGTAAGTTGCAGTTCTAAGGATTACAGTAAAGTCAGTATTGCCACCAAAACCAGTAGTGGTATTTAAAAAAAAATAAAAAAAATGGGGTGACTGTTATTTAATATATATAACTATTTAATTTATTTAATTTCAGCAATTTAATGTAACGCTTTTTTTTTTTCATTTATTTATTTCTCACACACATACATACAGTACATACTAAAACACCATTTATTTTGGTTGCATCTTGAATTTTTATTATTTTCTTTTGCGCCTTTTTTATTGCACCTTTTTTGTTGTTGTTTGCACAGCTGCTTCTGAGATAAAGCACGTATTTTTTTGTTGCACGCAGTCATTTTTTCTTTTGTACACAGTACACTTTTTGTAGCTCTGCTGTGAGGAATCCAGTTGATTTTCTTTCCAGTGCTGCTTCACAGCTTCAGTCGAGTCAGGGCCGAGAGTCCGATGACTGACCAGGTTATGGGGCTTCTCACAACTGATCCCACAGCGTTTCTTAGCCTGGATCCCCATGATGACGACTGCTGACTCGAGTCATCGACTTGCTGTGGAGCTTCTTCAACAGAAGCTGGCTGATCAATTCCACTGCCAGAGAGGGCAAGGGTCTGAGGTGCCCGGTGCAATGAAGCCAACCTCTGGATCTCCTGGGAATATGGTGGCTCGATGGTTATTTTCACTGTCTTCTGACAGTGGGCGGAGGTCTGTGCGGGTGTGGGCGTGGACTCCACTATCTCCTCGATAACTGGGAGGAGATGCTGAGGAGCAACCATGTGACTGTCAAACTCAGAGTCTTTAACAGTCTCAGGTTGTATCTCAGGCTCACTGGGGCCTGATTCTTCACCACAAACCTCAGTGGCAGAGTCAGCTGGTGGCATGTCAGAGCTGTCATCCTTTTTGACAATGATGTCGAGTGGTGTCATCTCCGATCTGTCCTGGATTGTGGCATCTTCAGGGAAGGAGAAGGCCACATATCCACAGACCTTGCTCAGTTCGGCCTCCATCCTCACTGAAGCACCAGCGACGGTACCATATGGAGAGAATGTGGAGTGGAGGTCCTCACTGCTCGTGCTGTACGGCGGATTTTGCACATACAGACTCACACCAGGGAGACTGATCATGTTGTCTTGTCTCTCTTCTCTCTCCAGTCTTTCAACCTGTGTTTCAGACTCTGTGGCTATAACAGTCTCAGGTTCTATTTCAGGCTGGTTAGGGCCTGAATCTTCTCCACAAACCTCAGTGGCAGAGTCAACTGGTGGCACGTCAGAGCTGTCATGCTTTTTGACAATGACGTCGAATGGTGTCATCTCCGATATGTCCTGGATTGTGGCATCTTCAGGGGAGGATAAGGCCACATATCCACAGCTCTTGCTCGGTTTGACCTCCATCGTCACTAATTCGCCTATGATGTTCCCATACGGAGAGATGATGGAGTGGAGCTCCTCACTGCTCACGCTGTATGGCAGATTCTGCTCCCCAGGAAGACTGATCTTGTTGTCTCGTCTCTCTCCTCTGTCCAGTCTCTCAGCCTGTGCATCAGACTCTGTGGCCATTACAGTCTCAGGTTGTATCTCAGGCTCATTGTGGCCAGATTCTTCACCACAAACCTCAGCAGCAGAGTCAACTGGTGGCACATCAGAACTGTCATCCTTTTTGATGATGATGTCGAATGGTGTCATCTCCAATCTGTCCTGGCTTGTGGCATCTTCAGGGGAGAAGAAGGCCACATATCCACAGCCCTTGCTTGGTTTGACCTCCATCGTCACTAATTCACCTGTTATGGTCCCATATGGAGAGAACATGGAGTGGAGCTCCTCACTGCTCGCACTGTATGGCAGATTCTGCTCGTACAGACTCACTCCAGGAAGACTGATCTTGTTTTCTTGTCTCTCTCCTCTCTCCAGTCTTTCGGTCTGTGTGTCAGACTCTATGGTCTCAGGTTGCATCTCAGGGTGGTTTGAACCGGATTTGCTAACACAAACCTCAGCGACAGAGTCAGTTGGTGGCACATCAGAGCTCTCCTCCTTTTCAGTGATGACATCGAGTGGGGTCATCTCCGATCTGTCCTGTATGTGACTTTGGGCAGTGTTTTCACCGCTTTGGGACAGAGTCACTCTCAACTTCCTTTTGCCCATAATGTGGCCATTCATCATCAGTGCCTTGGTGGCATCTTCAGGGGAGGAGAAGGCCACATAGCCACAGCCCTTGTTCTGTTTGCCCTCCATCATCACAAAAACGCCACTGACAGTGCCATATGGGGAGAACATGGAGTGGAGCTCCTCACTGCTCACGCTGTACGGCAGATTCTGCACATACAAACTCACCCCAGGGAGGCTGATCTTGTTGTCTCGTCTCTCTCCTCTCACTCGTCTCTTGGCCTGTGGTTGGCACCACACGATTCTCATGCGCTTGCCCAAAAGTCGCCCAAACTTCAGAGCGGCCATTGCTCGAGCAGCGTCAGCATGGTGTTCAAAGTTGACATAGCCATACCCCTGAGGATGGTTGGTCTCCTGGTGTCTGCACACCCGCACAGAGCTGATTGGACCGAATGGACTGAAGGTCTTGATCAGCAGTTCTTCAGTCACTTTGGCGTGTAGTCCCCCCACTGACAAAGATCCTGGCTGGCTGCTGGTTCTCCCTCCAGAAACCTGTTTGCATAAAGTGGCCATTGTTCCACTGTATACAAGCAGAGATTATTTAAAAATGTTGTATCAAAAGCTATACATGCAACTGAAGAGTACAAATCAATCAAATGATGAGAAACTGAAGGTTTCAGCACCTTTTATAGGCTGCATTCCACAGACTCAGGGGTCATTATGACATCACAATAAAGAGTTCCATTCCTTCATATGTTCAGTTAGAGCTATTCACCATTTAAAAAAAAAAAAAAACAACTTTACGTTTTGATAACTTGCCTATTAAAAGGAATTTAAACACTTAAAAATATTTTAGGTAAATTAATATTGATCAGGTTTGCATAATAGTGCATCACCAAACACAATTAAATAAAAAAATATAAACATAAATGATCACTAAAAATAAACCAGGCCCTAATTAATATAATACATTAATAAATATAAAACTTAGTTATAAAAAATAATAATTAATATTTAAAATAATAACAAATTAAAGAATCATCTTTTTAAAAAAAGATGTTGGTTAAAAAAGTTTGTTGGAAGTAAAAAAAAAAAAAAAAATCCAACTTTGTTTTATTTATTTATTTTATTTTTATTTTTTTAAAACATAGTGGGAAACAACAACATAGTTTTTCCTATATAAAAATACTTTTTTCAAATATTAAATAATTCCTTTATTTTAAAAGTTATGTATTAATATGTAATCATTTAAAAATGTGGCCTTCATTTAGCAAGTCAATAAAGTGATATTTAAGTAGCATGAAGTATAAAATTAAATAAATTAAAGGGAGTGAGAGATTTTCTCTTTTTCTTATTAATATTAATGACATAACAACAGGTATCATCAGGCTTACTAAGATTTCAACTAACGATCCTTATGCACTGGGGAGGAAGTTCTGAATTCTGAAGCTTAAAATATGTTTTTATGGTAAATTTTACTTTTATTTCAAAAGATCAAAGAAAATGTAATTTCTCATGTGATTACCCCTTTAAGGCCTATTTACACTGAAAACCAATATTTACCACTAACAACACTTTAAATTCAAACAATGCATTCATAAATACACAAAATTCAGGCAAGAACTGTACATTTTTGTGCATTTTTGTTGTGATACTTTCATTTTTTTATTTCTGAAATAATTTGGATAATTATTTATTGTTGATTATCTGTCTACATTTCTGTTTTAATAAAATGACAAAATCTGTTTAGCACTGTATTAAAGTCATAGTTTATTTATATTTGTGTACATATGTTGATGCAACATTTCGGTATAATCATGTACATTTGAGTAAAGCAGACTATAAAGAGTCCATGATGGGTTGATTTGAGGTACAAATGCATCTTTTTTTATCCTATGAATTATCATTGGTTTTTCTGGTGGTCAGTCTGAAGTTTGTCTATTTTTGACAAATCAGCAAACGAGGAATTTGCTGAACCTCTTCTTGCTGGTTTTGCCTATAAATTCAACACATAGTAATAGTAAGTCCACGGTTGGAGGAATGTGATTGGTCAGACTGGAATGAAATGCATCAGACCTGAGACTCATGAGGCTTCCAGCCAATCATGTAGAGAATCTGAAATGTGGCTGGAACTGGTCCATCTTCACAGCTGTACATCTCTACAAAAAGCAATGTTATATAGAATTATACAATTAGTCTCAGGGCAGGTAAACATAACACACTTAATTGTTCATTTCTATTGGGTAACAAGGTACAGTAGAAGAGGCCATGCTATATGCTGAATACAATTAAGGCTAAAGGACTATATTCATATAACGGACTGGGAACTACATAATAGATTAAATATCAAGCATACAATTTAGTCTCGAACTCGTCCTACAGCTTTCATCAAATCTTCACCAAAAGATGATTTGAGAAGAATTGCATTACAGCTCATTAAGATTAAGTTAAACTCTGTATGTTGTGCAGTTTGCAGACTCACCTTTATAAATACCAGCTGCCGCCAGTATGGTATCTCTGTGCAAGAGTGACTTTCTGTCTCATACCTGAAGTACACGCAGAGAACACGTAATGATTGTAAATGTGTTTTCCTTCCCTTTATTACATGCTGAGACACTACATTTGTAAGATACTTAATTTACCTCGCAAAATCACTCATGACTTCTAGAATACCAGGATAATGGACCTGGACTTCATCAATGTCCTGGATAAGATAGAATTTCAACAAATCAATAATGAGCCCTACTTCAATCACACACAATCCAACTATAAATCAAATTGTAATCTAAAAGCTTAGGTTGGTATCCCATTAAATCCTATTTACTTTTTGTTGGGCCTCATGTATTTAGATAGAAGACAAAGGCAGGCCTAACACAGACATAAAACCTAACTCAGCCCCCACACATTGCAGGACATAAATTATACTGATAAAAATCGCGCCAAAATCAAACAAAGGGAGTCCAAAATGGACTACAAATCCCATGAAGCCTTGCTCACTAAAGGATCGAACTCTCAACTCCTGTTGGATGAGGCACACAACAGAACGTCCCTCAACCATGACATCATCAGGAGTAGAAATACCTCTGAAATGCTTCCGGGATTTACTTCCAGCAACTTTGCTCGCCGTGTGTAGACGCAGCTCATCGCTGCTCTCAGGTGCAGCCTCGTGGCACAAGGAAGTAACGTCTGACTTGAAACTGTGGCCATACAATCTCCATCTCGCTGGACGAGTTGAGATTACTCTGTGTTCAACCGAACACTCTAACGGATCCGAAGGAGACCGCCGAGCAATCCACATCTTCATCCGTTTGCCTGCAGAAGTGAAGAGATGAAAGATTTCTCTTCCATCTTCAATCAAGTCGACATTTCTGAGTTCTCCGCCAGCCCGCCGAGAATCAGCAGCCGTACGCCCGACGACAGAGCGAGAAAACGGCCTCCCGTCATCACCCGAGCCTCGAGGAACCGAGTCTGAGTTAAAGGACGGATGAACACACATTCTGCATCCTCATGAGATTCAAGTAAGAGGTTTACGTCTGGGCAGAGATAAAATATTATAGTGTGTTATTCTTGTGAACCAAGGTATTGCTTGTATAGATTACGGACCACCATGTCCGCTCATTATTAATACTCAGGGTATTAATTATCACGAATTTGATTTGCTGTATTGTGGTCCAACCACATTGGACTGTTGTGCATTTCCGCCATCGCGGGTGAGACCGGCAAACTGAGTTTATCCATTAAAGAATCAAAGAATGCGGGACGGTTTACGAGCCGTCCACCACGTCTCTGAGTGATAAACTAACACTTTGGGGCCGTCACTTAATTCTCTCTCTCTCTCTCATACTAACCACACACACACACATACACACGCGACCCCTCACAAACATTCTGGCACACATTTTTGGCTAGTAGATAGCTTCGTGATAAAGCTCAGCTTTGTCCCTAAGCTACTACTGACTGGTTTCTCTCCGCCCACATTCGCGGCCATATTCCCTGGCCGGAAGTCTCGCGTGACATACTCTCCACGAGAGTCACATCCGCCATTTTGTGCACGTCCCTCCTTACACACACACACACACTCTCACACACACACACCTTATGTGTTATAGGATTATTTTAGTTTCCATATCTAATCATATCACTGTTTAGTTTGTAGTTGTAAGTCAGAAGTTTATTGACTGCATTGTATTAATTATTAATTGATATTACTGCATAAATAAACTTTGTTTATATTACTAAGAGAAGTGTTTTGGTTTGTTTTGGTTTTGCATACGCCTGTGTCATGCTGACGGGATGTCAGTGCTCGGATTCAAGCCTTCATTCATTGTTTTTTTCCCCAAAAATCGATATTCTTCGTATGTCGATTTTCCTAAGAAAACAATCTAATATTGAGACTGTTATACTATCTGGTTATTAGTCCCTGATTCCAGGGTGGTGCCACGTCAATGTTAATCCTTATTAATATTCTATTGATTTTTGATAATTGATCATTATCTTTGATGATTGTTGAATTTGAATGATCAATAAGCTAGTGTTAATTTTAATTAATGTTTCATCGATGTTAATGATTAGTGATTATCTTTGATAATTGTTGATTTAAAGGATTAGAAAAAGCTAACATTGATTAAAATCAATGTTCTATTGATTTTAATCATTAATAATTGTCTTTGATAATTATTAATTATTGCTAATAACCAAACTTGCTCCTAAACGTAGCACACTACATTTACTGGAGCCCCATATGAGGTTTTAATGAGTTATATTCAATTAATTATTAATTAATTAATATTAATTAATATCTAAAGAAATAATTATTAATTATTTCTGATAGTAACACTGATCTAAACAACCAGTAAAGCCCTACATTTTCATTCCATAGAGAAATAGATTTTTTGCAATCTCAACAGACCTACCATGAGCTCTGAGATTAAGCAATGATATATGCTGTAGGAGCCACAAGTCTGTGTGATTTCAAGTTCATTTCCAAAAAGTGTTTGATTGCTCAATTCCCAGCAAAGGACTACACTACCCATAAACCTGAAGGGATATCCACCAATCAAAGAAGTCAAAACATTTAAACTGTGATAGACATATTTATGCTGCTATCAGTGGGCAGGATATCTTTACTAGGCTGGGTAAAAGTACTGATTTTCCAATTATTCATGATCTTCATTGGAACGATCCCAATATAGTTTCTTAAAATCACAAGATTGATCTTCTACTTTAAAGTGTATTACAGTTTTGGTTGTGTTGATTATTATATCAGCTAAATATATTGCAATGGAACTGCATAGTTCGGTCTATGTTGAAAATCGTCTTAAATCTGCGATCGTGCCTAGATTTAGGGTCGATCTTTCTTGCAGCATGCAGGGAATCACACATACACTGCTACTCTAATGAATGAGTGCTTGCTCAGCCCTCAGTGTGGCCTTTGGAGGGTGAGTTGTTGGCAATTCTAAGCATTCATGAATTGAAACTTTCAGACATGATGTAATTCAGATGAATATGACGGTTTGTTTTAAAAAATGTGTAAGAATTACACGTGTATGGATATTAAGTTGCCCATTTTGTAGAGTCTATACGGTAGTTATTCTGACGCTGCACAGTGAGTTGGAAGAGGATAAAGAGGCTGCAAACGGGTATAAAATATTTTAGCTTCACTCTCTTCAACATGAGGTGCTCTCAATAGACAAAGTTGGCAGCACCATTCATACATTTTTTAAATATGGTACAACAGCAACCATCTTGGGGTGTGGAAGAAAGCAAAACTTCACCAAGGGAAATGTTGACTTGAATATTCAAGAAGTAATTAGGAAAGACCTGTGGAGTCCTGGAAGAAGGTTTTATAGATGTATGACACTAAACTGAAAATGAGTTTTAGACCCATGGGTCAGCAGTATGTCTGGAGTGACATGACAAGGTGATGACAAGAACGACACCATCCCCACAGTCAAGCATGGAGGTGGGTCAGTCCTGTTATGGGGGTGTTTTGCGGCTGCAGGAAACGGCTATCCTGACTATGTGACTGACACCATGGATTCTTTCAGGTATCAGGCCATTTTGGCATGAAAAATGTGATGCCTTCAGTGTGTAAATTGAAGCTCGGTGATCACTGGACTTTCCAGCAAGACAATAACACCACGGATACATCCAAGTTGTCCAAAATCTGGTTCAGGGATAGGTCGTGGAATGTCCTTAAATGGCCCTTTCAGTCCACCATTAAAATCCCATTGCAAACCTTTGTTGGGATTTCAAGGAAGCAGTGGCAGCACAGAAACCAAAGAATGTCAATGAGCTGGAAGCTTTTGCTCATGAGAAATGTGTAAAAATTCTAATAGAGAGGTGTCCGAAGCCTGAGAACACTTACCTGAAACATTTATTTGCTGTTATTAAGGATAAAGGATGCTCCACAAATGATTGACTTTGGGGGTTGAATATTTTTGACATGACATTTGTGGAGAGAATTAGTTATTTTTTATTTAAAAATTTGGGTAAACTGTATTCTTTGTTCTCACTCAAATGTGTATTAAAAACTTACTTTGACTGTTTACTGAGGTTTTAGTTGATGTGTTTTAATTCATATCAAAGTGTGTTACTAATTAATTATAAATGAACCATTGATTTTTCATATTCCAGTTTTAATTTGGTCAATAATTGACCGATAAATATCGGCAGCCGATACATCAGTGCGTCCCTTGATTCTGGTCATACCGCCCACCTCTAAGTAGACCACAACTAAAAATGTCAAACCAAACCTCCTTTAATTCTAGATCTCTCTAAAAATTGCACTCGATTCTACAGTGTCAAAGCAGAAAAGAGCCGTCGTCCACTCACCACAGTGAGCATGGTGAAGCCGGCCTGGCCCAGCAGGTTCCCCAGGTCAGTGACAGCTGTGTAGGGTGAGATATGAGGGGCAAATCCTCCCTCCCTTTCCAGCTCAGCTAACTGAAGAGAACACCGCAACTCATAGAGCATCTCACCGCCGACCATTGCTCCAGTAAACACACCATCTGGCTTCAACACCTGGTGGTTCTGAACGACAAAGAGAGAATGATTTTTGGCTGATGTTGAGCACAGTCAGAGTATCAGGCATTTGCACTGTTCCTTTAAAACTAATCAGCAGTTACTCTTCATCATACCTGTCTCAAAGCTCCAGGAAGGTTGTTGATCCAGTGCAGACTGAGGACACAAAGACTGGTTTATAAATTACAACACATCATGAAGAAGGGCAATACTAGAAGTCAGCAATATAAACAAAATATTTTATAACAGTATGAGTAAATTTATATCATGGTAACTGAATATAGTATATCACAAAATACAATCTGTATTTCTGCTGGAAATTCACCAAATTATAATTGTGACGCAGAGGAGGGCGGGGCCGGGCCGTGATTATGCACACCCGGCCCCCAATCGGGCTAATCAGCTGAGGAGAGGGATAAGTGCAGCGGGATGCGTCAGTTCAAGAGAGAGAGAGCCACACGCAGCTGCTGTGTGTGCATTTGTGTTGTGTGTCTTTTTGTTTCATTAAATATTATATATAATATAATATTATATAATAATATTTTGACCGTTCAGCTGGTTCCCGCCACCTCCTTTCCCATTTTAACCTTGTTACATTGGTGCCGAAGCCCGGGAAGGAGGAGGGATGTGCCACTGTGGAGTCCTCACCACTGCTATCTGCCCAAAGGAGCAGCCACGGCCATCCACCGAGGGACGGAGTCGCTGCTGGCTACCTGGACGCAGAGGAATGGCCACTGTCCGCGAGGGGAGGAGGGGCTCCCTACCGGCTGCCAAAACGTGGAGGGGCATTCCATCCACCAGGGGTCAGAGAACTTGCTCCAGTTTGCCCGGGGAGGAGCGGCTGTCGTCCTGCCACTCGGTGGAGGAGTGATCGAGGACCAGGCGACGGCATGTCTGGGAACCGGTGGGCAAGGTTTTTTTTTTTTTTTTTTGTCCCCCTCCCCAGCTCTAGAGAGGCGGGGAAAAGCCTGCCGGTAGGTGGAGCCAGTATATTCCCAGTTCTGTACAAGTTAAGCTGAATCAACAGCATTTGTGTCTGTAAATATTAATGTATATTACCACAATTTCGAGTCCCTCCTTTTCTTTAAAAAAAAAGCAAATATTGAGGTTACATTGAGGCACTTACAATGGAAGTGAATGGGACCAATTTTTGGAGGGTTTAAAAGCACAAATGGAAAGCTTATAATTTATACATTATTAAACTATTATTTGTCAAGTTTTAAAATTGATTTGTACTGTTGGTTTTTGCAGTTAATGTCTTTATGCTTGCAATCAAACCTGACCATGGTGTTACAAAGAGAAGACACAGAATAAGCATTTTAACATCAAGAAACAGAAATAAACAGCAAAACTCTGAAAATTCAATTAGAGTATAAAACAGAAGAATCAGAGTAAACATTTTGTAATTTTAAACTTCATATAGTAAAAATGTATTTAGCAAACGTGTGTGTGTGGGGGTGGGGGTTATGGTTTATGGTGTTATGTCATTATGGCAATGAAGTTGTAAAATTGGCTTTAACTTTACACAGAAAATGTTAGTAAGCAAGTTTATCACACTAAAATCTTTTTAACATGAATATTTTTTACGTCTTGTGTGTATACTTTCGAAACAATGAGTATTTATTTAATATTTTTTATCCCCTTTTCTCCCAATTTGGAATGCCCAATTCCCACTACTTAGTAGGTTCTCGTGGTGGCGTGGTTACTCACCTCAATCCGGGAGGTGGAGGACAAGTCTCAGTTGCCTCCATTTCTGAGACAGTAAATCCACACATCTTAACACGTGGCTCACTCTGCATGACACCGCGGAGACTCACAGCATGTGGAGGCTCATGCTACTCATGCACAAATTACCACGTGCCCTACTGAGAGCGAGAACCACTAATCGCGACCACGAGGAAGTTACCCCATGTGACTCTACCCTCCCTAGCAACCAGGCCAATTTGGTTGCTTAGGAGACCTGGCTGGAGTCACTCAGCACGCCCTGGATTCGAACTCGCGAATAGGCCCCGAAACAGTGAGTATTTTAACGTTTACATATTGGCCCCGTTGACATCACTGGAATAAGGCAAAATGTATTTTTGTATAAATGCTGTCGATAGAGCTTAAAATTTATATTCCTTTAATGCAACAAGCTGCAATGTTTCAAGTGTAAACAACTAAATGTTGCTTTGTGTTGTTCCTAACAATACACCTTAATAAAGTCTTCCTCATCGTGATTTTTTGGGGGACACGCCCGCTTAGTATTTTCACATTACTTCATGTGCCGTCATTGTTCTCACATGTAAATAACATAAAGTAGTCCTGCCCACTGATAACCCCACAAACATACCACAGTATAAACAGTATAGAAAAAATCTCTATCGCTTGACACACTTCTAGCGTCACATGGTATATAACATCATACCACCCAGCCATAAGTGGTACAATACCTCAAGCTGCTGAGCACCAGGTCAAATGTGTTTTCTTTAAAGGGCAGTAACTCCTCATCTGCCAAAACACAGTGAGCAGGAATGTCACACTCCCATGTCTTCCTCTGAAGAAAAGGAGGTAAGTAGTAAGAGAGGAAAAACGTGGAGGATTAACGAAAATCTTCTAAAGAAAAAAATGAAGTTTGCAAAAAGGTATCTAGTTTTAAACATTGACGGTTTAAGAAAAAAGATAAGCACATTCTTAATAAGTGTTTTCTTAAATAAGAAAAAAAGAGTAGTAAATAATGCTGGAATTGGGGGGAGGCTTGAACTGTTCCTTTAAGATTACAAACAGACCACTATTTACAGTGTTATAAAATAGCTGAACAGTGACCTTGAGACATTATATACTCTGTCTGCCACTCTGCTCCCCACCTGCAAAGACATAAAAAGCAGAACTTTATACACAGTTCATTTCCGACAAAGACATTATTTAGAAAGTACAGTAATATCTCACCTCGTCTCGAAAGTAATCGTATTTGTCATTGTCTTGTAATCATGATGCCCATTCTTTCTGTTTGCGCTTCATGCTCCTGTCAAACACGTTCATAGCGCCTCCCTGTCTGGACAGAGACTGCAGATATCGGACGCTTTTCAGACACACACATATGCTGAACATGTTATTCATAATTTATACATAATTTCTGCAAGTATACAGGACACTTCCAAACACATTTCATCGGGGTGTCTCCAAAAACAATGCACGTTTTTGCATCATACAACGAAGAGATGTGAGAATGGATTGCATCTGGAGACCAGAACATGGACTGAAATCTGTTTCATCTTTTTCTTGTTGGTTAATGGCCAATAACTCCTTAGGAGCATCGTCAAAGCATTTGGTATCATTGTACTGTAAACAAATAGCATATTGTAAAACAACTTACATAAATTAGGAAAAGATTTAGAGCGCATATACACAGGGATAGAGCTGTTCGGTACATGAAAGGGTAATTCGCTAAAGGATTTTCCTATGGGTTTTTATAATGGCAGTTTTGGATTTATGAGTGAAATAAGGCCTGCGTTAAACATTTACATTAAGATAGTCGGACGTTTTGTTCTAGAACATAAATGACACACAGTCAAACCTCAAACGTGAATTTTGAAGCCACCGTGTTTACAAAAAAATGAGGTTGCTAACAAGTTGCTAAAAAAGGACTACAACTACCACAACCGTGTGAGTGGACGTGCTTGACTAAACAGAGAACTGTTGTAGTCCTTATTTAGCATCTTGCCTATGGAGGACAAAACCTGCAAAAGCTAAAAATAAATAAATACACAAATAAATAAATAAATGCACCAATCAATGCAAAACTAATAATAATAACAATAATAAAAAAAATGGTTGGGGAAATGCAAATTGATAAAGGAAATTGAAAGTGGATTTTTATTCCACATTTCTATATTTATTTAATCATATACATTTTTATTTCTGTATTTAATTTTCCTTCATGCAACATACTCATGAGAGGATGTCAACAGCTGTTCAGGCATCAAAGTCAAATTATGGATACCAGGTGTAACGGTTTTTGGCGGGAGATTGCTTTTTATTTATTTATTTATTTATTTATTTATTTAATTATTTGTATATCTCCTCGCACATTTAATCATTTACATATTTATTTATGCACAAATATATGGATTTATTTACTTATTTATACATGTATTTGTGTATTTATTTATTTATTATTTTTGCAGGTTTGGTCCTCCATACTTGTTAGCAGCATGCTTTTTTAAAACACAGGACTGTTTCAAAATTCACATTTGGGGTATGATTGTGTGTAATTTATGTTGTAGAACAAAAATGTCTAGTACCTTCAAGTAATGTTTACCACAGACCTTCTTTTACTCATAAATCCAAAACTGCTATTATAAAAACCCATAGGAACATCCCATGGCTTGAAAATGCAAATTCCCTTCCAGGTTTTAGGACTACAACCTGAACAGCAATGTTAACAAAGAAAATAAAACTGGTGACTTTCAAGAATAAAAATGGATAAGGAAAGGTTACAAAGAAAACAAAATCATAATAAAAATAACAATGATGAAGAGCAAAAGTAAAATTGAAAATATAGTCAAATTAGCAGTAGCAGAGTCACTGTAACATGATTTTGTCATTTAAAAAAATAAACTCAAGATCACTTAATCACTTAAGGAGCTTGAACCCTACATTTAATGCAACATTTTCATATTTATGACAACAAGCATCAAAATTAAACACGAAATAAATTCAACACAGAAGCTAAACGGCAGATAAAAAGCGAAATTTGTTCACGTCTGGTGTGTTTTGAGCTCTTTGGCGCGCCGTAGGGAAAAGAGGGCGGAGCTGTAAAATAGCCCCGGAAGTAGTGGAGCATCACGGGTAAACACGTGTGGCTCTGTGGTGAAAATCTTACGAAAACTATAAGTGAGTGTCGTCCTTTAAGAAATATTCTTATTTGTAGTGTACGTAGTTTTGTAGTAAATATTTTTGTTTTTTAGTACTGTTATTTTGACAGTATAGCCAGTGGGCGCACGCGTAGCTCGCAAATGATAAACATGCTCAGTGTTTAGTCATATACAGTGACAGACTGTGCAGAAAACACAGTCATATTAATAAATATAAAGAATAAACAAATTGCCAATAGGTAATTAACAGTTGTAGCAAGTAAGAAATGACAAGGGGTACAATGCAACCAAATAATAATGTAAGTGCATATTGTAGCTTATATGCACTGTATAATATAGTCTGAATGTATAATATATATATATATATATATATATATATATATATATATATATATATATATATATAGTATATACAGAGAGATATATATTTCCTAGGATGTGCTAGTTTATTAGATAATTTATTTAATATATATTATAATCATTATTATTTTCTGATGATTATACACTGAAAAAAGTTTGGTGGACATTTTATTGTTGTTTATGGCCAAATTTAAACATGTATTGATTGCTGTATTGGTTGTTTTGACATTATTGAACTTTAGAAAAATAGGCAACATACTATTTGGCCAATTCAGTTCATGTTCCAGTTCATGAATTCAAAAGGAGTCAGATCTTAAATTCAGAATTTTGCCCAGCCCTGGCGTGTTCTGAAATCAGTTTAGATAGCAACCTTTAGATTTATTATTTTAGGTTGTCTGCCTAAGGCATGTTGCCTGACATTCCTTTGAATGAATCTGCATTTACGAGTAACTGTTACATATCACTCGCCTCTTCTATGTTGTTCACAGGTTAATTTTTTTATCTGGCTCTTTTAAGAAGATTAAATCATCATGACCTCCAAAAAGGCTGTGACCGTTGATGACCGCTTCTCTAAGGTTAAAAAGGACCCTCGTTTCTGGGAGATGCCCGACATAGAGCGCAAAGTCAAGATCGACAAGCGTTTCCAGTCCATGTTTCATGATAAACGCTTTCAGCTGAAGTATACAGTCGATAAACGCGGTCGACCTGTCAACCACTCCTCCACTGAAGACCTCAAACGCTTCTACAAGCTCTCTGACTCAGAACAGTCTGACGAGGACGAGAAGGAGGAAGACAAGACGGAAAAGACCAAGAGGAAGATAAAGAAGGCCATACAGTTAGAGGCTGATAAGGAAGCTCAAGCTGAGGATGATGATGATGATGAGAGGGATCTTTCAGAAAAATCCTCAAAGAAAGCCAAAAAGAAGTCAAAAGATCCAGAGAAAAGTAAACCAAGCACAGAGATGCCAGTGAAGGGAGTGAGGGTGTTTGAAGAAGGTACAGCTACAAAACTCTTTATATAGGTTTAATGTTTTCAGATTTACTTGATGTAGATCTGAATATTTTGTTTTGGATTTACTGCTTGATATAGATCAAGCATCTTAAAAGCATAGTTCATTCAAAAATGACAATTCTGTCATTATTTACTTGCCCTCATTTCATCCCAAACCATTATTTTTAAACCAAATAAAAACTGCCTTTTGTTTAGCCAGCCTTCTTGTAGTACTGAGGTGGTGTGCAATAATAGCTAATTGGTAAATTTCCCTGTACACTTCCTGTGAAGTAGAGGTCGACCAAAAACTAAAGCCCAATGTATACTTCAGTTAGACATGAACGCTGAGCGTCCGCGTACAGGACGCATGACGCAAATCTAGTCATCAGCAGAGTGCGCTAGCCCTGAGCGCACAGCCCGATTTTTCTAATCACGCTTCTTTGGACACGCAGAATGCGCATGCACCTGTAATTATGTGCACTAATTAATGAGTCCACAAGGTGGTAACACTTACATTTTGAGCCGTCGCTGTCATGAAGAAGATGTAATCCCTGCTTAACATAGGAGATGAAGGTAAAAACAACAAGTGGATGTGCAAGTCAAGAGCGTGTGTTTGAAGAAAGTCTGAAGAAAGATAATGACTTATTTATGGCTCTAAACTCGAGAAGAGAAAGTCCGGTGTCTCATAGCAGTCATAGCGCGCATGCGCCAACCGTCTGTGTAAGTGCGCACAGTCATATGGAGCATACTTTGACAGGCTGCTTTCGAGTGTATGCAGACACTGAGCTTTTGTGTCAGAATGAAAGTATACCCAGGATTTAAGGTGGAGGAAAAGGCAGATAACCGATTAATCAGCCGATAGATTGTAAAATCGATTTATAGAATGTTAAAAAAAATCTTAAGCTTTAATTTCTATAATGGGCACAGACACAGAGGCTACAAGAGCTACAATTATTTATTGTTTAGCCAAAATCCTAATAATAACCCCCCAAAAATTAAGATTTGGTGGAGAATGTGGGACTTTTAACAGTAAACAAGCCAAAAACACACAAGGGACTCTTATTTTGAAATGACAGAGACTTGGCTCCGTTACCGTGCTCTACATGTAAGTATTTACCAAATTAAGCTTTTTATAGCCTATATATTCACCAGATGAAGAGTTTTTGTGTAGATATTTCACCAGATGAGGTTTGATGAGGAATAAGGTATATTATTGTTCACAAGATGGAGACAGGATGTATGTGATGACGGGGCACGTTTCCATATAGTCAAAAAAATTTTGTGCATGCCCTCGATTATCAAATCAAAATATGCATTAAAGGATACAAATATGGATGGATATTTTCAATGATTAAGGATTTAGATACAGCAAATGATTGTTAATAACAAATAAGAAAAAACTATCGGCATATATTTTTGCCGATAACCGATATCTCCAAAAAGCAACTATCGGTACCGATTAATTGGTAAAACCGATATATATTGGTCTACCTCTACTGTGAAGTGATATATTGATGTTTGCTTGTTCTCAATGTCGTTTACGGTATCTTTCGCCAATTTTACAGAGAATATACACTACCTACGATTAGTAATCTCACTCAAGATGGCAGAATACCCTGTGAAGTCCACTTTGCAGGGCACTGTATTTTCCATATTTTCCAGTTATTTTTGGCTTGGTATGCTCTTATTTTTTGGTTTTAATAGATGAGGACAAGGAGTCTGGTTTGGAAGAGGAAGATGACGTCAGTGTGGAAGGGGGTTCTTCTGAAGGCAGTGATGATGACGATGATGTTGATAATGATGATGAAGATGAGAGTGAGTCAGATGAAGACAGTGACAGTGGGCCTGATCTGGCCAGAGGGAAGGGGAACATTGAGACCAGCTCTGATGAAGATGAAGATGGTGAAGATGAGGTGGAGAAATATCTGCAGCGTGAGGAAGAGGAGATTGAGCACGACTGGGGCGAGATGTGGAAAGATGCTCCACGCACTGAGGATGTGAGACACTTGACAGATTGTCACGATACCTGTCGAGAACGTGTCCAGGTCATATTCACCCCAAAAATCAAAAGAAAGAAATTAGCAATTATATTTTGCTTACTGCAAATAAATCCTATTTTAGGAAGGTTTTTGTATTGTGACATTATTGTAATGACAATTCGGCACACTTCCCCTCATAACTGCATCAGTGCTCATTAATAGAATGCAAAAAATCTCTATCATTACTGTAAAAAAAATTATATACTGTGTGTGTGTGTGTGTATATATATATATACACACACTGATCAGCCACAACATTAAAATCACTGACAGGTGAAGTGAATAGCATTTATTATCTCGTTACAATGGCATCTGTCAAGGGGTGGGATATATTAGGCAGCAAGTGAACAGTCAGTTCTTGAATTTCATGCATTGCAAGCAGGAAAAATGGGCAAGCGTAAGGATCTGAGCGACTTTGACAAGGGCCAAATTGTGATGGCTAGACGACTGGGTCAGAGCATCTCCAAAACCGCAGGTCTTGTGGGGTGTTCCCAGTATGCACAGTCATGCCACGGTCCAAATTACCGAGATAAAATTTTTTCCCCATTCTGATGGTTGATGTGAACATTTAACTGAAGCTCCTGACCCGTATATGAATGATTTTATGCACTTCACTGCTGCCACATGATTGGCTGATTAGATAATCACATGGATGATTGTTGGTGCCAGACGGGCTGGTTTGAGTATTTGTGTAACTGCTGATCTCCTGGGATTTTCACACAACAGTCTCTAGAATTTACTCAGAATGTCGCCAAAAACAAAAAAACATCCAGTGAGCGGCAGTTCTGTGGACACACATGCCTTGTTGATGAGTAAGGTGAACAGAGAATTGCCAGACTGATTTGAACTGACAAAGTCTACGGTAACTCCGATAACCGCTCTGTACAATTTTGGTGAGAAGAATATAATCTCAGAATGCTATTCTGAGATTTGGGTTGGTGCTGTTTTGGCGGCACGAGGGGGACCTACACAATATTAGGCAGCGGGGGGGGGTAAAATGTGACCTGGACCGGTTTTTGTGAGATTCAGTGAAACTTTACACAGATAAAAAAAAAAAATTATTATTTTGACATTCTCTCCTTTTTCTGTGTTTGTGTTGTTAGACTTCACATCGGTTAGCAGTTTGTAACATGGATTGGGACAGACTGAAAGCAAAAGATCTTTTGGCTCTTTTCAACTCTTTTAAACCCATAGAAGGCGTGGTGCTGTCTGTGACCGTAGGTATCCTCTTATATATAACTATAACTGTACTGATCTGTCTCCTCCCACTAGCTAAGGAAGTCAGGCCTGCAGCTGTGTGAGTCTGACACCTTGATGTTGACATGCATTTTCAGATCTATCCATCTGAGTATGGGAAAGAGAGGATGCAGGCAGAACAGACTCAAGGTCCGCTGGAGCTCACCAGTCTCCCGGAGAACCCTGATGCAGATACAGAAGAGCAGAGGTACCAGAGCAAAATTTGGCATTTGGAGGTTTTCGTTCAGTACTGTGATAATCAATTAAACTCACGAAAGAATGATACTTAATTGTTATTATACACATGGAATAATTTATTGCTTATTATGGCAAGAACAAGAACACTTGATTCTGATTGGTCAATTGCAACACACTGTAGTCAAATATACTGTATCTATATCTATAGATATACAACAGTCTATATCTGACTGGCAGCTGATTTTGGGCAACCGATTTCATTACTCAAAATATTTGAGTAATGACAATAGGCGTTGCTAGACCCCATTTAGGAGGTTTTCGCCCCACTATATTTAATCTTGGCTTCCCTAAAAATCTGTGACTTTGTAATCAGCAAGTAAACGTGTGATCGCACATTGTGAGTTAGTTTGAAGCGCGAGATTTCTTTGTTGGCTTGTTTTTCCCACTTGTAAAGACTGACTATAGCATGAGCCAATAGCATTCAAGTATAGGCTGTGGAGTATATAATTGGTGTGACACACTAAACGAAAACACACCTTCACTGAACCGGTTGGTCATTTGAGGTTCAACAAGACTGTTCGTGAACAAGCGAGGATCAGAGTCTGTTGACCGACTGAAGGAGAGAGGAAATGTTGATTGTTTAGTTCAGTAATCTCGTTTACTACTGAGAGAGAGAGAGAGGGGCTGGATGAATTATGAGTAAAAGTTACAGATGATTACAATAATGAAATCAGGACATAATAGGAACCTGTAGTTATATTTAGGCTAATATTATTGTCTTTTTTTTTTGTTTTTGTTTTTTTTTTGTTTTTTAGCTTGATAGTTATACACAGCAGTTCACAAAATGAAAGTTATGCTTTGTCATTTGTGGGGAAAGGTTTATGCTTAAACATTCCGTCTCTTAGTAGATTTGTACATTTTAATAAAAGTAAAATTCTCTGTGCTTCATCAATGTTTTAATGACTCTAAACACATTCAAAACGTTTATTTGTTGCCACCTACTGGCGTAAAAGTGTGACGTACAAAAATGGTCACTGAACGAATAATGCCAAAATGAACAGATCTGAATGAATCTTTTGGACGGATTCAAAAGACTTGAGTAACGAGCTAATGACAGACAGAGAAACATCATGTTGAGTTAAATCACTGCACTGAATGTATTATAATGGTAGGTTTTTTGTGGTGTTTGATATAACTTTAATCTTTCAAAGTTGCGAAATTATTGATTGATGACGCAAGCAAATCATTGAATCAGTGTTTAGAATCCATTGAAACCATTTTAAAGAACTGATTTGCGAAAATGAATAAAACTTTCCAACTCTGTCAGTGTGTTTGCTAATGGTGTTTAAAACACTCTATTTGTGATGTCAATCAGATGATGGAGACACAAGCCATGTCTTTTGGGGATGTGTTAAGATCCAAGAATTTTGGTTGAAGATTCAGAGTTTTATGTGTGAGGTATTGGGCCCTCAAATTTTATTTTGCCCCAGGTCATTTTAGGTGATGGGGTGGTCATTAATATGGAGAAAAAGCACATAAAAAAACAGTGTCCTTACTAGCATTATGATTGCCAGACAGATCATTTTAAGGGGTTGGAAGTCGGCTGGAGCACCCCCATTTCAGGAGTGGTGTTCGGGGATGGGCAGGGTGGCAGCTTTTGAAGAGGGGGCATCCAGAAGACTGGGGAATTTAAACTTGTTTGTGGAGAAGTGGGGCAAGTATCTGGCTTTTTTGGAGGGCTCTCAGGGAGGGACAGTGGAGAGAGAGGTGTAGTGAATGTGTGTGGTTATATTATTTTGGTTTTGGATTTTTTGTGTGTCTATAATTATGTGACCACTGGGGTGTTGTTGGGGGTCGGGTTGGGAATTGGCAGGGGGGGGGGCAATTGTGAGGGTTATATATTTATTCTAGTTGTATATGTTTTGCTTTTCATTGTTTAATAGATGAATCAATAAAAAATGGTAATAAAAAAAAAAAATCACTTTTTAAACATCCGTCTTGGCGTTCTCTTGCGTTGTGACTCGAGGAGCAGAACAAAATTGGCCTACTGGCATGGATTTTAGGACACTTAATGGCCAAATAACCATCACATTAAAATTGTGATATTCATAGTGTTTGTTAATTTGATATTGCAACAAAATTTTGAATATATTGTTAATAATCAAAATCTCACCCGGTCTGATCAATGGTACATTCAAATATCTGTTCAGTTGGAAAAACTAAAGTGTTGCCCAAAATGATGGTGATGATGAAGGTCTCCTGTGTGTTTTTAGGATTTACAGAGAGAAGGTGCGTGATTACCAATTCAAACGTATGCGGTATTATTACGCTGTGGTGGAGTGCGACTCAGCTGAAACGGCGGCAAAGATTTACGAGGAGTGTGATGGCTTTGAGTACGAGAGCAGCTGCTCCACTATCGACCTGCGGTGAGAGACAAATTTAAATTTTTCTAAAATATGTGAAACAAACATGAATGCAGAGATTTGTTTCAAAGAACTTGCCACTTGCCTTTAAAATAAATTTATCATCTTGGACTTCCTCACTTGTCATAGATTCATCCCTAATTATGTGACGTTTGATGACGAGCCAAAAGACAGAGCCACAGATGTAGATTACGCTTCATACAAACCCAAACTCTTCACATCCACTGCCACCACTACAGCCAAGGTCTGAACACAACACGACAATCATAGACAGTTCTAGAGTGAATATACATTTTTCCAGTAATAAATAAGATGTATATATTGTGTGTGTGCTGTGGTCAGGTTGAGCTGACGTGGGATGAAACTGATCACGACAGGGTCATGGCTCTCAGCAGGAAGTTTAATAAGAACGAGCTGTTGGATATGGACTTCAAGGCTTATCTGGCCTCATCCTCCAGCGAGGAGGAGGAAGAGCCAGAGAAAGAGACAGAAGGTTTTTGATGTTGAATTAATCTCAGAAATAATGTCAGCATTACACTCAACTGTTACTGACACTTTCTGTCAGTCCGCAGATTATCTGTATGTTAGAGGATAAGTTCACCCATAAATGAAAATTCTGTCATCATGTACTCGCCCTCATCTTTTTCTAACCCGCATAACCTTTTTTAGATTAGAAAAGACCTCAATCTGTCTTTTCAATTCAATGTCACTGGAGAGTGAGTGAAGGTTGACAGATAATGGATTTTGCCGATATGATAACTAAGGTGGTGAAAAAGGTTGGTAACCGATTAATCAGCTGATAGTTTTTTTTTTAATCGATTTATAAAATGATCAAATAGTTCTTAGTCTTTCCTTACTATGACAGGTACATACATTGAGGCTACAAGAGTAAAAAATGAATAAAATCCCAAAAGCAGTTTATTGTGCAACCAAAATTCCAATAATAACCAGAAAACTAAGATTTAGTTCATAACTTAGGACAGAGACTTGGCTTTATTACAATGCTTTATATGCAAGTATTTAACTAATTAAGCTTTTTATACCCTATAATTTCACCAGATTATATTTATTTATGAGGAATAAAAAAATTAGGAATAAAAAACTATCGGCATAGATTTTTGCCAATAACCAGTAGTTCCAAAAAAGCAACTATTGGCACCAGTTAATCGGTAAAACCGATATATCGGTCTACCTTTTAATAGTGAGTCATTTTCAAGCTTATTAAGGGATGCAAAAGTAACATTAAAGTAGTCCATTCGACTCCTGCATCATATTCCAAGTGCTCTAAAATAGAGGTCGATCGATAGTGGATTGTCCGATACCGATAACTAAGGTGGTGGAAAAGGCAGATAACCGATCAATCGGCTGATAGTTCTTAAATTCGATTTAAAGAATGTAAAAAAAAATCTTACTCTTTCCTTACTGTGACTTGTGTAGACATAGAGGCTACAAAATTAATTAAATCCCATATGCAGTTCAACCAAAATCCCACTAATAAGCAGAAAAAAATTATGATTTGGTGCATAATGTGGGACTTTTAACTGTAAACAAACCAGAAACACACAAGGGGCTCTCATTTTGAAATGACAGAGATTTCAATTTACATTACTTGATCTAATCAAAATAGCGCCGGCAACAGAGGAACACGAAAAAAAAAAAAACTATCACTGTAGATTTTTGTCAGTAACCGATAGTTCCAAAAATCAGCTATTGGCACCGATTAATCAGTAAAACTGATATATCGGTCTACCTCTATTCTGAAGGCATATGAAACTTCTGGCATTTTTTAGTGAAAATCTCAACATCTGCTGCGCATTCAGTAGCGAACGAGCTCTTTTTAGCACTAAAATAAATCTTTAGGGAACTTTAAAATTGTGGCTTTCAAATGTTGTTTTGTTTTCATGAATATTCTCTCAGTTATAAAGCCGGTCGAGTTTCTTCCTGAGGAGAAGAATTTAAGTAAAAGGAAGAAAGACTCGGATCAGATCGAGAAATATAGAGAACTACTGAGGAGCATTCAGGACAAAGACAAACAGAAGGACAACAACATGGACATGGAGGTCACATGGGTACCAGGTATGTTTGGAATGGAATTCTAGCTTACTACTTTCTGTACACTGCGCAGTATGCATTGTTTTTGTTTTTTTTTAATAGTAACTGAAACAGTAGGCATTATATAAGGAATAATTTACGGCTAGGTGTGTGTTAATTTTGACTGTAAGAATGAAAAAATAATGGTTAACTTTATCTAAAGGTCATTAGATCTAGAGATCAGCCCATTCTAAATCAAAAACAGAGATAAAGTAGTGTGATAATATCCAATTATTAAAATTACTTAAACAAAAAGCTGTATGAATAATTGGAAAAAGCTCTGTCAAAACTCTGTGAATTTAAATGCACAATCCAGAAATAGCCTCACAGAATGTAGAAGGGTTGGCACTCATCAGAACAAGTAATTTTTAATTTCTATTCTTTATCATTTTCACATTGAGGAAAAAACGGCGTTACGGATGTGACCATTGTAAAAGTGGCACTTACATGATGAGGTAAAACCATCCAAAATGCTTTGCAGACTTTGACCTCTGAGACATCGGCATGGTTGCCATTTAAGGCTGCATGATTGATTGAATTAAGATGAAATCACCATATGGCCTTGCTCGATTACTAAAACACAAAAAGCTGTATTTTATCAGTCTGCATTCAGCGCTTCAGTCAGCGCTGTGTGATCAAGCGGCGCCCCCTAGTGGGTGTGTGCAGCACATGGTGAACAGCGCTGCAGTGTAAGATGATGTTTATCATATTACAATTAAAATCGTCTTGTCGGACAGCGAAAGACTCCTTTAATGGGTCCCAGTTGCCTTCTCTCCCCCTCCGTGCAAAACATAGCTAAATGTCAAACCATACTTTCCTTACAAGCCCTATAGGTGTGGAAGGGAAAGTGCAGGTGCGCTTGTAATTTTCTCCAGGTTGGACTCTGTAATACGGAGCTGATGAACACTATATATGGCATTAGTGTCCGGAAGTAGTTTTAACAGAGGTATAAAACTCTTGCAATGTCTTCTTATGGAGGACAACACAGTAGGTAGAGTAGGCGCATTAATTTCGAACAGTGATTAAAACTGACTGGAACCACCTGTGCATTAAACGGTGCTAACGCATGCATTCCCGCCAATCAGAATCGAGTTTTCGAATAGACCATGGTATAAGCAACAATAAACTTTTCAGATAGTAGTATTGTTGTCACATGACCTCATCACGTTTGATGTTTAGTTCTGCAAGTGTTGTCCAGTTATCATATTGGGACAAAAAAAAAGTTGAGCATTTTTAGCCTAATTTTGTGACCTCAAATAATGATTAAACATTTCAAAATGACATTTGGGTGAAAATGTGGAAACAGTATGCATACTATATATTGCAGAAATAGTGAAAGTAGTATGCTAGTAGTAAGTCTTCGTTTCCTTTGGTGTGAGCTCCTGTGAATTACTACTGTCTCATTTTAATTTGACTTTAGGGCTGAAGGAAACAACTGAGAAGCTTGTGAAGAAAAAAATGGAGCGCAAAGATAAACTGACTCCATGGGAGGAATACCTGCAGAGGAAAACTGAGAAGATGAAAGAGAAGAGGAAAGGAAAGAAGGTGAATGTGACACTAAAAAGTAATCAGTTTGTTTTTCCTTTATTTCTAATTATACAGGTTGAGTTCGGAATGGCATATTACCCATACTACTCTTACAACATCTGCCATATGAGAGAAATCGTAAGTTAGTATGCCACTCTGAACTTGGCCACGCACTCGAACGCTCTCTTTTCTTATGCAGGAAGTGATGGATGCAGAGCCTGAGATCAGTGATGATGAACTTCCAGCTGATGTTGACCTCAATGACCCCTTCTTCACAGAGGAGCTCTGCTCAATACGTTAGTTACAATCCTGCATTTTAGTTCACTCTTTTTTCTTTTTCTTTTTTTTATACGTTTCATTATCCTCAATATTAGTCATTACTCAAGGGATGCCTGAGCCCATTACAGAAATAGTTTGACCAAAAATGAAAGTTAATTCATTATTTACTCATCCTCAGTGGTTTTAACATTGGCTCTGTTCCAAAACCTGAGGAACTGTCTACACTGCAGTTCATTAAAAATGGAAAAGTATTGCTAAAAATAGTCTGATTAAAATGTTAAACTATTTTACCTAATATTTTCATATGCTGTGTTTATGCTTATTCAAGTATCAAATTGTTAGCTTAACTACATGCTAACGCCAGACTTGAACAATTGGAACAGTTGTGAATTGTGAAGAGTTGCAGTCCATGTAGAGCATTCCAAATCAGTCACTTGGGTTCCATTACAGTTAGGATGCTGCCTTAAAAGGCGTCTGCCTATGTGGGTAGTAGACACCAAGGCAGTTCACTAGGTTTTGGAACCTGAGCTATCATCTTATGTGTATGTTTTATGGTGAATGTTCTCTCAAATTGTACCACAGAATCCCTGAAAAACAAAAAGATCAAGAAGGGCAGGATACAGGATGAGAAGAGGACAGTAGAAGAGGAGGAAGTGTTGCAGAGACAGAGGGTTTGTTTCCCTGATGGTTGGGAGGAATGTGTGTTTATATGTGATGTAACAGGTGATAACTGCTTTGTCGTGATGTCTGCAGGCTGAGATGGAGTTGCTAATGGATGATGATGAGGATGACAAGCACAAACATTTTAACTATGATAAGATCGTAGAGCAGCAGAACCTGAGCAAGAAGAAGAGGAAGAAGCTCCTGAAGAGCAACACTCCACTGGAAGAGGACAAATTCCAGGTCAGAGCTCAATCACATTCACTTCTTATATTCGGGTTTTAATTTTTAATTTTAGGAGACCCTTTTTCAAAAGTGACTAGATGATAGTTAAAAGAAAAAGTCTTATATATTTATAATACATTTTTTTGTAAAAACGAATACTTGTACAGTATATGAAATGACACTAATGTTTTGTCCACATCTATTAAATTATTTAAAAATACATTACAAAATTAATTCATACAAAAAAGTCATTTTGATATTTTTTCTGGGGTTTAAATTTAATAAAAAAAGAAAATCCTGCACACTATCTTAGCTTGCAAGGAGAATTACAAAATGTATTTGGTGACATGATAACACACGACATTATATACGGATCCTTTCTTTTTTTAGATAGAAAAAACTCTAACTATACATACAGTATATCTACAGCATCACATTTAACGAGTTCATCATCAAGTCCCATCGGTGATGAGGTTTAAAGTGTGTAATGCAATAAATCTCACGTCTCTGTAAAATCAATTCAATGTTGCCTTCTCTTGGTGGAATCTTAACACTCTTGATGCCGCAAAAACCCAAAGAGACATCATGATCATGCAACAGGATAATTTAGATCTTTTCACTCTGATACAGATTTTATTGATAAGTCTGAGATGATGAAAAATACATTTCTTCAACGGGGTTACCCGTTGTGCTCAAAAGTTTGCATACCCTGGCAGAAATTGTGGAATTTTGGCATTGATATTGAAAATAGGACTGATCATGCAAAAAAACCTGTCTTTTATTTAAGGATAGTGATCATATGAAGCCATTTATTATCACATAGTTGTTTGGCTCCTTTTTAAATCATAATGATAGCAGAAATCACCCAAATGGCCCTGATCAAAAGTTTACATACCCTTGAATGTTTGGCCTTGTTACAGACACACAAGGTGACACACACAGGTTTAAATGGCAATTAAAGGTTAATTTCCCACACCTGTGGCTTTTAAAATTGCGATTAGTGTCTGTGTATAAATAGTCAATGAGTTTGTTAGCTCTCACGTGGATGCACTGAGCAGGCTAGATACTGAGCCATGGGGAGCAGAAAAGAACTGTCAAAAGACCTGCGTAACAAGGTAATGGAACTTTATAAAGATGGAAAAGGATATAAAAAGATATCCAAAGCCTTGAAAATGCCAGTCAGTACTGTTCAATCGCTTATTAAAAAGTGGAAAATTCAGGGATCTCTTGATACCAAGCCAAGGTCAGGTAGACCAAGAAAGATTTCAGCCACAACTGCCAGAAGAATTGTTCGGGATACAAAGAAAAAGCCACAGGTAACCTCAGGAGAAATACAGGCTGCTCTGGAAAAAGACGGTGTGGTTGTTTCAAGGAGCACAATACGACAATACTTGAACAAAAATGAGCTGCATGGTTGAGTTGCCAGAAAGAAGCCTTTACTGCACCAATGCCACAAAAAAGCCCGGTTACAATATGCCCGACAACACCTTGACACGCCTCGCAGCTTCTGGCACACTGTAATTTGGAGGGACGAGACCAAAATAGAGCTTTATGGTCACAACCATAAGAGCTATGTTTGGAGAGGGGTCAACAAGGCCTATAGTGAAAAGAATACCATCCCCACTGTGAAGCATGGTGGTGGATCACTGATGTTTTGGGGGTGTGTGAGCTCTAAAAGCACAGGAAATCTTGTGAAAATTGATAGCAAGATGAATGCAGCATGTTATCAGAAAATACTGGCAGACAATCTGCATTCTTCTGCACGAAAGCTGCGCATGGGACACTCTTGGACTTTCCAGCTTGACAATAACCCTAAACACAAGGCCAAGTTGACCCTCCAGTGGTTACAGCAGAAAAAGGTGAAGGTTCTGGAGTGGCCATCACAGTCTCCTGACCTTAATATCATCGAGCCACTCTTTTATGATTGTGTCATTATGTTATAACCTACAGTTGAATATGAATCCCATAAGAAATAAACTAAATGTGTTTTGCCTGCTCACTCATGTTCTCTTTAAAAATGGTACATATATTACCAGTTCTCAATATAATACCAATGCATTCTAAGTCCTCGTGGTGGCGTAGTGACTCGCCTCAATCCGGGTGGCGGAGGACGAATCTCAGTTGCCTCCGCGTCTGAGACCGTCAATCCGCGCATCTTATCACGTGGCTTGTTGTGTGTGTGTTACCGCGGAGATGTAGCACATGTGGAGGCTTCACACCATCCACCGCGGCATCCACGCACAACTCACCACGCGCCCCACTGAGTGCAAACCACATTATAGCGACCATGAGGAGGTTACCCCGTGTGACTCTACCCTCCCAGGAGACCTGACTGGAGTCACACACACAGCACGCCCTGGGATTCGAACTCGCGAACTCCAGGGGTGTAGTCAGCATCTTTACTCACTGAGCTACCCAGGCCCCCTTCCTGAACCACTCTTTCACAATTTGAGCCCGATAAATCTTGGCATTGTCGTCCTGGAATATACCCATGCTGTCAGGGAGGGAAAAAAATCCATTGATGGGATAACCTGGTCATTCAGTACATTCAGGTAGTCAGCTTACTTCATTTTATTGCAACATAACGTTGCTGAGCGTAGACCTGACCAATTGAAGCAACCCCAGATCATAACACTGCCTACAGTGAGCACTATGCATGACGGGTGCATCGCTTCATGCGCTTCCCTTCTTACTGTGACGCGCCCATCGCTTTGGAATAGGGTAAATCTGGACTCATCAGACCACATGACCTTTTTCCATTGCTCCACAGTCCAATCTTTACACTCCCTAGCAAATTGAAGTCGTTTTTTCCAATTAGCCTCATTAACAAGTGGCTTTCTTGTGGCCACACAGCTGTTTAGTCCCAATCCTGTAAATTCTCGTCGCATTGTGCATGTGGAAATGCTCTTACTTTCATTATTAAACATAGCCGTGAGTTCTTCTGTCGATATATTTGTTTTTTATAAATATTTGTATTTATTTATTTTTTTTACAGTGTGACTTTAAGCGTTTTAGTGATCTCCGTTCATGATCATTCAAGATTTTCCACGAAGCTGATGGTTCACCACTATCCTTCCAGGTTTTAATAATGCGTTGGACAGTTCTTAACCCAATTCCAGTGATCTCCTTAGTTGTTTTCTTTGCTTGATGCAGGCCAATAATTTGCCCCTTCTGAAACACAGTAACATCTTTTCCACGACCACAGGATACATCTTCCGATATGGTTAAGAAATGAGACGCTACACACGGCATCAGTTCGGGTTAAAAGAACTGTTTCCAGCTGAAACTTATTAATCACTGCACTAATCATCCAATCACAGGTTCTTAAGTATCTGCTTATTTAAATCCAAACAGCAACTTATTTTTTTATTTTATTTTTTTCCAGGCAGTGTATGTGATGTATGTGTTTCTCTTTTCTGTATTTATAGGTGTTTTCTAGAGGTCCTCTATTTAATGGATTGTTATTGGCTGTTACATCACGATCAACAGATGCGCATTTTAAATTTGGTGCTATTGCAAAAAACAAAAAAAACAAAAAATCTCATTAAAGGCTGACATTAAAATAAATAATTGCCATGAGAAGTGCATAATAATCTTTTTATTATTTCTTTAAAGTAGTGAAAATATTTTGTTTTAAAATATTAAAACATATTTTAAAAATAATATTTAAATTAATATAATATTAAAACTTTAAAACTTTTTCCACCAAAGTCATATGGCGTAACCAACTTGTAGGTAGCCATTTTGTTGTCATGTGACAACAAAACGAGAGGACCCTTAAAATGTGTGAAGTAAAAAAAATTTTTAAATCATTTTGTCGTCGTATTGTTGAATATCAATATTTTGAATTTTTTTAAAAAGGCAAATTGTGTTCTCTTTAGAAAACTTAATGGCAGAATAGAAGGTGCATCAAAATTATTACAATATAAGAAATTTTACTTGATTTTGTATTGCCAGTAAACTCTATACAATGTTTAATATATCACTCCACTGTACTTATAAGATCAGTAGAGTTTGGATCAGCCACTGATTAAACCAACACAAAACAAGATTCAAGTTATTTTCTTGTAAATGACAGGATGATATTTTGAAATCTAAAGGGAAGGGTTAAAAACAACTATGGCATTTCTAAATCTATAAAACAACTCGCAGACACTCTTTCTGGTATTTTTCAGGTTGATGTTCGGGATTCTCGCTTCCAGGCCATGTTCACATCCCATCTGTACAACCTAGATCCGTCCGATCCGGCCTACAAGAAGACCAAAGGCACACAGAGCATCTTAGAGGAGAAACAGAGGCGCAGAGAAGAGGAGCAGCGTGGCCAAGAGGGGGCGCTAAAGAGCAAATCCAAACCAGAGGCCGCATGCGCAGGAGACACATCCTCCACTAAAGTCATGGACCCTAATTTATCAATGCTCATCAAATCCATCAAGAACAAAACGGAACAGTTTCAAGCACGCAAGAAACAGAAGACGAAATAGAGTCTGGAAGGCATCTTGTGTAATTGTTGTTTTCCCTGTTCCCTTTCTAGTGGCCATGGGGACTTATTCATGCTAGGAGGCCAAACTTAACGTTTGACTTGATAATAACTTCCCAGTTATTTCCAATTCAAAAACATTAAAACAGCTGTATTCAGACTGAGAACGGCCATTTTTGACTTTTGGAACTTATAGCGTCAGTCCAAACTGCACTGAAATCTGATCTGTTTCTTCACACAGTGTAGTCAATAAGTTTGTGACTAAAGCATCAATAGAGTTGTTTTCTTCTAAAACAACAAGGATATTTTGCTGCATAGTGCGACAACTCTTTTGTTTGTAACACTTTACAAGGTTGGCCGAATTGGTTAACAGTTAATGCATTAGTAGCATAAACAAACAATGAATAAACATTTGTATGCAGCATTTATTGATCTAGTTTAACGTTAATTTCTAAATATAGTATTCTTCATTGTTAATAAATTCAGTATACATTTATACAACTTAAAATGTAAAAATGTATCAGTTTATGTAGAAATGAATATTAACCAATTGGCGTGGGTAAATAAATATCAATTTCCCAATGCATTTCGATCTCCATATTGATTCTTAAATCCCAAGATCGATCTTTTATGTGCAACCCTTCACTACAATGAGAGGAAATCACTTGCATTTGCAACCAAATTTCATGTTATGCGACTAAAAATGTATATATTTGGCAACTGGCTGGTAAATGTTTACATTTCACTCACCAGTGAATTAATTGTGTAGTATAGTGGTGGAGTCTCCAAAGACGAGATCCACGCGACCCATTCGTCACTGAATAATGTCTCATTTAATACCCTTTCTGTTCTTTACAGTCAGTTGTTGATTAAAAACAACAAAAAATTAACATTTAATTCTAATCAGGCATAGCACAGATGAGATCAAGCTATTTGAGTCTCATTAACATGCGCTCATTTAAAGATGCTGTTTATAGAAATGTGGGAATTCCTTAAACCTCCTATGATATTCGGTCATTTTTGACCAAAATTTGTCACATTTAATAAAAATGGTTTCCTTTATCTGAGTAGTACAAGACTTGGTGACTTTTTCTCCATTTGCCGTCTGAACATACAACAAAAATTGGGCTTGATTCGATAAGTCTAAGTGGTCGTAAAAAAAAAAAAAAAAAAGACACCTTTGGTATTCGTGGTCAGAATTGACCAACCATTGAAATGAATGGGAAAGACCAAAGCTTTTTTTTAATCTGTTAATTACAATCAATCAATTGGCCACAATGCAGAAAAAAACAGACAGACATTACAGGGTGAGACTCCAAAGCATCCTCAGTGCAAAACAAACACTTACATTTGTCAAATAAAACCAATAAATCAGCCACAATGCTAAACACACACTCAGAAATGAAGGGGTGAGATGATATCACACTCAATGCAGAACACACACACACACACACACACACAATCAGCATCACTAGTCATCTGTTGTTTTCCAGCTGATGACAGCAATCTAACACTCTCTCTCTCACACATGCACACACGTTTGCTAAATACATTTTTACTATAGAAAGTTTTGAAAGTTGAAATTGCTAAATGTTTACTCTGATTCTTCTGTTTTATCCTCTCATTTAATTTTCAGAATTTTGCAGTTAATTTCTGTTTCTTGATATTATTACACATTTACTTTGAGTTATTACATTTTTATATTTGAAATTAATTATTGGTAGAGAAATAATTATTCTATGTCTTCTCTTTGTAACACCATGGTCAGGTTTGATGACAAGCATAAAGATATGAACTGAAAAATAATAGTTTGATAATGTTTAAATATATAGCCAAATGCAAATCTTGTGATAAAATATAAAATTAAGCTACAACAAGCCATCAGTCTACACAGTTGGTGGCTACCGCCATCTACTGGCTGTTACTGGCATGACATGGTTTTCAAGTCATGTTATTTTTATTTTGTTCACCAGATGGCAGCAATCTGCTTCCAATTTATGTCACATTCTCATATTTTCTTCGTTTTAACCTTTTTTTTTCAAATGTGCTTATTTGTATATGCAAATTAATGTAAATAAGATCAAAATAGCATAATATCCCATAAGAAATGCATAATTTTTATTGTTCTTCAGGGAAGAAGAAATGGTCTCATTATCATCATTTAAAAAAAAAAAAAAAAAAAAAAAAAAAAGGGTTACATATCTGACCCTTCCTGTCAAAAGAATACCAAAGGAAGGTGCCCTTTTTCAATACCATGGGAGGGTTAAAGAGACAGTACAGTTTCAACAAATCAGTGTAAATACTTGTAAAAAGTACAAGTTACGCAATCAAACAATAAACATGGAACAAAATATATGTAATATAATATTTATTGATTAAAAACACCAAAATGTGACCAAAATGAAAAAAAAAATTATTATATATATATATATATATATAAATTATTAAAATTAATATTAACAACATTATCTGGGAGAGAATTTCTTTCACATGTAAGCAAAAGGGACATTACTACTAAAATATACCCATATGAATTGATATCGAATCGAGAGCTTGTGAATCAGAATCGAATCGGGAAATCTGTATCAATACCCAGCCCTATTAACCAAGACTTAAAAAATGCTTTAAAAGTATTGTTCATTGTTATTTCATGTTACCAGTTGCGTTGACAAATAGAACCTTATTGTAAAGTAGAACCCTTTTATTTAACAATATATTTTTAAAAATTTGTGCGATATAAAATAGCAATTACAAGATATAAAGGTGTAATTATGATAGGGTTACGTTTGTGAGATATAATAGATTGTGAGAGACAATTGCAATTGTGAAGAAGTTTGAAATCTTTAAACACAGACATGAAATTTTAGAGTTTTTGTTTTATTAATATTGACACAAACTTGGTTTACACATTCAAAAAACTATTTTGGCACTTTTTTGGCACCTATGTTTTCTACATAACAGATGAAACAGGCTTCCTTGTGCCAGATATATCATAATACAGATGTGAATCAATGACCTTTCACAGTGAACATAACCAGTGCTTTGAGCTTGTAAAAGCATCTCACTTCTTTGTCTATGAATAAAACTGTATATGTAAGAACTGCTTGGGTAATTTAAACCAATAAACCCAATCTAGAAAAGGCACACTTTATATATTTAGAACACAGTTAGATAACGAACAGAGAATTCGAAAACGTTAATTCCATGGCATTCCAAAACTAAATGTAGCATTTCAAGAGTGCAACCATTCTAGAATGGCATGAATCAAGATTGTGCCATGATGTTACAAAAACACCTACTATATGAAAAATTGTGCTTTTAAGGTTTGACTTTGACATCCACGTATAAAAATGTACATGAAAGAGCCTGAATGTAGCCTAACGTTCAAAAAATAGTCTTGCTAGCAACATAAATTAGACAGCCACAGTAATAACTATTTTTACATCACAGTAGCGCCATATTTGATTTTAGATGTGAATAGGAACGAGGCTGTTAGGGATAGACTTGCAGTCTCTTCAATGGCATGCACTATATAAAGCTGTATTAAGCTCGTAAATCACAGCCCACCCTCGACTGGAGTCTCTTTGGCAATGTCCAGACTAATACATTTTCGTTTGTAAAGGTTAATTTCGCTACTTCTCATCCCCATTAAAATAGTGTTTTTTCTCCAACAAAAACAGAACGTTTCAAAACCACTTTCCATTACCGCATACTTAGGAAAACAATAACCTTAGTGTGGATACTCAAATCCCCAAACCCTAATATAAGCATTAGTAGCTTACAGTGATGCTTGACAAGTACCACTAATTAAATCTCAGAGTATTTGTAAAACCCCTCATTACTCCATGATGTTTACAAAACATGTTGTCGTACAAAAATGTTAAGGAAAATAAAAATAAGAATATGTAGGATTACATGAATATTACACATAGAAAAATACATTTTTAGCAAAACGCTTAAAGGAATAGTTCACCCAAAAATGCAAATTCTCTCATCATTTACTCACCCTCATGCCATCCCAGATGTGTATGACTTTCTTTCTTCTGCAGAACACAAATTATGATTTTCAGAAGAATATCTCAGCTCTGTAGGTTCATACAATGCAAGTGAATGGTGGCCAGAACTTTGAAGCTCCAAAAAGCACATCAAGTCAGCATAAAAGTAATCGATAAGATTTCAGTGGTTTAATCCATGTCTCCAGAAGCGATATAATAGGTGTGGGTGAGAAACAGATCAACATTTAAGTCCTTTTTTACTTTAAATCTACTTTCAAACACCCCAGCTATGCACGGTCACGAGAGTTCTTCTGGTTTTTGCTGATTCACATTCTTTGTGCATATCGCCACCTAATGGGCTGTTGTGCAAATATGATTTATTTATTCCTTTCCTTTGCTTTTTCCCTCCCTTTTTTCCTTTCTCATCTCTGCCCAGTAGGTGGCAATATGCACAAAAAATGCAAATCACCAAAACAACAAAAGAAGAGGACCTTTCATGAACGCGCATAAGAGGGCTGTTTGAAAGTGGAGATTTAGAGTAAAAAAAAAGAACAAATATTAATCTGCTTCTCACCCACACTTATTATATCGCTATAAAAGACATTAACTTAACCGGGGTGTCCAATTCTTGGACCGGGTACAAAATGTTTTCAGCTTGCCCCCTGTTCTGTCCGTTGGGGGGGCGGACAGTCATCCCATCCGGGACACTTTTCGTGGTTGTGTGCTGTCTCCATGTTTATATTCGCATCTCCCGCTGAACGCATTTAGATGTGCTCTACAATATGAAATAGCCTTTCTGGGCCCCCCTTAAGCCTGGACCCAGGACAAAAAGACCAGATGTCCCCCCTTATCAGCGGCCTAGAACTTAACCACTGGAGTCATATGGATTACTTTTATGCTGCATTTATGTGCTTTTTGAAGCTTCAAAATTTTGGACCCTGTTGAATTGCATTGTATGGAGCTACAGAGCTGAGATATTCTTCTAAAAATCTTAATTTGTGTTCAGAAGAAGAAAGAAAGTCATACACATCTGGGATGGCATGAGGGTGAGTAAATTATGAGAGAATTTTCATTTTGGGGTGAACTATCCCTTTAAGGAATTTGTGCTTCATGTGTTAAGTAAAAAATTATACAAATACTTTAAAGTTCAGTAAAATACATTTCATAACAATAACTCACAAAAATGATACAAATATAACGATCGAGTGTGTGACTTCACAAGTTCGATTTTAAGATATTAGAGACACAACATGTCTGCTTTTAGTCAGAGCAGTAAACATCAACAATATGAATATTCAAGAGTAAAACTTCTGGCTTGATTTGTGTTGAAATCCTGTTATGCGAAGTTTATATTTACATTTAGCAGACACGTTTTTACCTAAGAAACTTTCGAAAATGGCTAGTGTTAAGATAAATAGCCAGATCAGTCCAGCTAAATAAGTGAATAAAAATAGTTCTCCAAAAAAAAAGAAAATTCCATTTACTCACCCTCATGTGTTTCTAAACCCATATGACTTTCTCTATTTCATGGAACACGAAAGGATGCCCAAAAAGGACAACAACAAAAAAAAATACCTAAAAAAATAGTCTATGCAACTCATTCACAATATTCTAAGTCAAATGGATTCCTTTTATGGCACCTGACAGTTTGAACATTCTTCAAAACATCTCTTTTTATGTTCCTTGGAAGAAAGACAATCATTTAGGTTTGGAATGACACGAGGCTGAGTAAATGACAGAATTTTCATTTTTGGTGCACTACCACTTTTAAAATAGACTATATCGATTGTCAGTGTACTATAATCTTTATTATTCTCTTTTTGCAGCCTTTGTGCAAAATGTGAGCAGCACTTCATTAAGGAACAAAAAAAAAAGTCTGTTTCTAATCTACTCTGTCCATTTACGACCAGGACTCTCCATATTCTCTCTCAGGCATAAAAGATGAGTTCTGGGATCTGCCCCCCCTGCACACCCGTCCCGTTGGTACTGTCCGATGAGCACTGGAACTGAAAGGTCACTTTTCCACACTGCACCTCTGTCATCCCCTCCTGCCCAAAATAACTCAACTCATTCCCATCCAGAACCACGCTCGCTGTGTAGAACGTGTCCGGTTCTATCTGCACCGGGTACTCAAAGAACACGGGGAATGTGTTACTGGAACCGTCAGAGAAGTATTTGATGATGGCGACGCCGAGCGTCAGGCCTTGCCTTTTCAGCTCAATCTTGGCTTGGTACTCAGCCGAACCGCAACTGGATCCGTACAACCCAAACCCGGCAATAAAGATGCGTTTGTCCACGGCGAACTGGATGCTGTCACAGCGTCCGCGGTATCGCCACTGATTGCTGCGATACGCACAAGACTGGAACCGGTGACACTTTTGTGGCGTTAAACCTTTTCGTGGTTTGCAGACGAACTTAAGCTCGGGTTTCTTCGCCGCTGTGTACCACAAGAAAATGTCATTGGTTTCGTTGAGCGTCAGCACGCCAGATTGCGCAACGCCATTCGCGAAATCATCTAACGCCATCGCCGGGATCCGAATTAAATAGATGGCCTTTCCCAAAACAAGCCGTTTATTCTCGATTGTGGGCTGTAGTTCTTGTCGATTACACTCTGCCTCCGCCCAGCTCAACGTCGCCTCAAACACCACCATCTCCTTGGCGTTGAGCGTCTCGCGGCGTAGGATGCTCTCTAAGGTCTGAACATCGATGTCGCAGAATCCCTCCGATCGGAGGGCGAGCTCTGCCTGCGCGTCGATGACCTCCCAGCAACGCTGTGTGAGATCGGGCTCTTCAAACAGGCAGCTTTGAGACAGCAGGACGCAGGCATTGCGAGCGCTCAGGCTGGTCTCCAGGAAGTTGACGCAAGCACGAGCCAAGTGTGGAACGATATACTTTTTGCCAGCGTACAAAGTGGCGAGTACGGTGTCTGCACACAGGTCAATCTCATCACAGTAAATGTACCTAAAAGGAGAGAGCACATAATAAAAAGTCTGATCTCTCTTGTGTATATACACAATATATGCCCAAAAGTATGAGGACACCCCCTTCTAATTGATGTGTCTATTTAAGTGCTATGTGAAAAACCTTTATATTCACACTTGTATTTCTACATAATCACCACAAGGTGGTGCTCATTTGCGAAGCAGATTTTTTCAGGCTTTATTTTGTTATTTTGTGTGACATAAATGCAAAAGTGATGGTATTCTATGTGACTTATGTATCCGGGGACTTTCACAATTTCAATTTCTCATCATTTACTCACCCTCATGCCATCACAGATGTGTATGACTTTATTTTGCAGAATACAAACAAAGATTTTTAGAAAAATATTGCAGCTCTGTAGGTTCATACAATGCAAGTGAATGGGGCCAGAACTCTGAAGCTCCAAAAAGCACATTAAGTCAGCATAAAAGTAATCCATATGACTTCAGTGGTTAAATCCACATCTTCTCAAGTGATATAATAGTTGTGGGTGAGAAAGAGATCAATACTGAAGTCCTATTTTACTATATATTCTCCTCCCTGCCCAGCATGCTCAAAGAGTGCGAATCGGCAAAAACAAAAGTAGATGAACTCTTAGGAGAGAAGAGCACTTTGGAAAGGGCTGTTTGGAAATTTATAGTAAAAAAGGACTTAAATATTGATCTGTTTCTCACACACACTGAAGACATGGATTAAACCACTGGAGTCGTATGGATTACTTTTATGCTGCCTTTATATGCTTTTTGAGTTTCAAAGTTTTGGATACTATTGACTTGCATTGTTATGGACCTACAGAGCTGAGATATTCTTCTAAAAATCTTTGTTTGTGTTCAGCAGAAGAAAGTAAGTCATACACATGGCATGAGGGTGAGTAAATGAGAGAATTTTCATTTTTTGGTGAACTATTCCTTTAAGCGTAAACTTTTTGCACGCTTACGGTCCCGACAGCAGGTTCGTAGAATTTAAGGGGTTAAAAATGCAGTATCATAAATGCAATAGGAATTCACCACAAAGTAAAAAGTAGCTAATGCTTCAGTATATTCTTTTTATGCTATTATTTCAGGAGCTCATGTTTTCAGGATAGTTGTCTCATGTTGTTAATCCTACATTCCAATTAATCTTTAATATGTTTGATACAAGTTTAAATAATTGCAAGTAGTTTATACATTTTAAAAATATTTGCTTAAAATGAAAATGATCACTGCAACAGTTTGGGGTAGGCACTTTCTGTTCCAGAATGATAGTGCAGAATGACACAAAATGAGGTAATTAATTACTAAGGCTTGCTGTGGATCAAGTCTTTTCTAAATCAGAGAGTCTTACTTTAGCATTGCCAAGAAGGAAGCTGGTTCCACATCAGGGATCCGGATCTCATCTTTATCTTCAGCCAGCTCTCCATAGAACATGGCATGAAATACAGAACTCCCCACAGCCAGCACATACTGAAAAAAGGGAAATGGATTCAAATAATTAACAAAATACTTTCTCATCTCTGTTTATCTTTTTGATAAAAAAATATCTTTTTTTTGCTAAAGTGCTAGGCTGAATTGTGTACCTTGTGTCCCGGCACTCTCTGGGTTCCCCCAGGAGGCCCCACCACAAAGTGAATATCGGCCATCTGCTCATTGTTGAACATGACTGCATTTCTGCAGGGACAAACAACAGCCTTTAAAAACACTGACATGCACTTTGTATTATGTGCACTTTTGTGGATCAGTATATATATATATTTTTTTAATTAACATGTGTTTCAATACAATTTGATTTCATACAATGATTTAAAGTCTATATATTGACTAAGCTCTTAAATGTAAACACTACAATGTAGATGCTTAAGTGGAGTTTAGAAACTGAACATACACCTACTTTGTCCCTAAACCTAATAAGCTGCCTATGTAGGTAGCATTTTAAGGCACCATAGGTCCCAATAAGAAGGCTGTTCCAAAAGGTAGGCAACTTAATTATGCTGCCTCAATGATACCTTCTTTTACGGAAGCCCTGAAAAGCAAGGTGAAAAAAATTCACTAGATGTCTATGTGTATTTCTATATTTTCTCCGCAAATAATTTTGTTTCTCTACAATTTTGATTTCTTTCAGAAAATGTTTTCTTTTTCTCCTCAAGAGACAACACATTAGATTTTTTCCCCTGTGCTAGCTAACAATTAGCATGTAGTACCAACCTCGGCCACCAGGTGACACTATCAGTAAGCAAGAATTTTATGCTGACAAGGTGACAGAATATGGTAAAGGTCATCAAACAATCAGAAATAACTCCTATTGTCACACTTGATAACGAATGCCATTAAATGGGATTAAATGGGACAGTGTAGATTACCTGCAGGTTTCCAGCAACGTCTTTAACTTCTGCATTGACTAGTGAACTATCAAACAGAGACACTGTGACAGAACCTTGGAGACAGCAGCAGGGTTTCCGTTGGCCTGTAATCAGTACCGCCGCTCCCTATACACATACTACGCAGTCTGCGTAGGGCACCAGAAACTCCACTGACGTTATACGTTATTCAAGGACCCGGTAGCAGTCACGGAACACAGACAATCGCCTCGCACTCACACTTTCAATTCGTGCTCGCACCACGCCTCGCAACAAGGCAGGTGTTCAAATGGCAGCTGTCTTGCCGCTGCAATCATGTTACAAAGTTTTTGAGCTCTATCTGTGCTTTGCGGACATTGATCAAATATTTGGTGCAGGTATCAGCACAGTGTTTCCCAACATCTGTTTTCCCGACAGTCGATTTATGTGACATACCAAAGACATTTGCGCGAATTGACACTTCTCATGAGATATGGTTTATTCAAAGGGTCATATTAACGCGTTAAATTTGACAGCACTAATTATTTTACATTTATAACACTACCAAAGACATTCTTTTTCCATGTCAGAACAAGATTTCATGCTAACCGATAGTGACACCTGGTGGCCGAGGTTGGTACTACATGCTAATTGATAGCTAGCAAGTAAAACAAAATTTCTCATGTGTTGCCTCTTAAAGGGTCATGAAACACTACAACACATTTTTTGAGATGTTAACAGGTATATATATGTTTTGCACACAATGGAAGAGAATGTTGACATTTGTTATTTTTAATTTCAAGAGGAAAAGGTTTAATTCCCATTAAATTTCAGCAAATCTACGTCACTGGTGTTCTCAATATTATTCATGAGAAGGCGTGGCCTTTACCCTTTGACAAGCGAGTCATTGCCATGCACGTGACCAGTGCTTCAAACTCTCAAGCGCCATCAGTCAGTTGAGAGAGTTAATAGTATTGTGATGCGAGTCCCCCTGCGCTGCTGACAAAGGGACAGGACAGGCTTTCATTCAAATGCAACACCTTTTAAATGTTCGCGTAGCACGCATTTATTAACGTGAGTGTTTTGAGATGTGGTGTCTCTGACTGGGACTCGTTTGAGACGCGGTTTACATTGATTGTCCCAGATACAAATGCTATGCATCCACGATCCATCCCTAATGTAAGTGTTAACCGATCTAAACACTTATATTTGTAAATCATCATCTCGGAATAAGTCTCAAAAGTTATTAAAGTTTAAAAAACATTAACATATTTTCAATACAGAGTACATGGCTTGGCATTTATTTGCGTATTAAATTACAGATATAAATTACCAATGTGAAAAATGTACTGTGAGCTTACAAAACAGTGTATAATTTATAAAACACAAATACATAGGACATGTACTAAGCCACCTAATAAAATTCAACTAGTGATTTTTTTTTCACCTTGCATTTCAGGGCTTCCGTATTCTTAAGGAATGTTAGTGATAAATATATTTATTGAGTTCAGTTCAATGCATTATGGGACAAATGCAAAGGATTAATGTGCTGCTGTTTTAGTATTTGTAAAAATAAAAAAAGAGGGTATCTAAGAAGGTAGGATAATTATGCCATCTTTTTTTTTTAGCATTTAAGTCGGAAGGAGCAAGCTTATATTGGCTTAAAATGTTGATGTAGGGAGCTCTCTATGTTTTGTAGCAGAGACAGTGTAATTAAAGGGACAAATCCACAAGACAAAGAACAAGTTACCTCTCTCTAATTGTGGGATACAAGCCTTGCCAGTTACATCCCTGAATGGTGTTGTTGTTGCTGACGTTCTGCTGTTGGTACTGTTGTACAGCTGTGACAGCGGGCAGTTTTTTGGCAGGAAACAGCTCAGCAGCCATTTTACCAACACATATTAATTAATATAAGTCGAGTTGGCACAGGATGTGGTAACCTGTGGATCTAAACAGATGGAGACAAAACACAGTCCAGTTATTCTGAGTAACACACATATACAAGATAAACATCATACAAAACAAATGGTTGGGAAGATTCTTTGTTTACATTTATAATTTTCTCCCATTAATAAGAGTGTTGGCCAGGTCAGGCCAGACATTTTCCCATGTTTACCTCCATTAACAAATATTTAGGATTATTTGAAAAGCTTTTCTCATCCATTCAATCTTAATACCGTTAAATACGTAAAACTAAGAAGTTTACATTAGAAACGGAGCCAATTCACTTTCATTTCTGGACTCAGAGTACACGTACAAAACAAAACATAATTAGCAATCACAGCTAAAGGCGAACTACTTATCTAAACATACACATCACAACAGCAAACCCCGTTCAAATGAGAATACAAAGAATTTAGTAGCACTTGTATTTAGTAAGTAATTTGATATATGTGATATCAGTCATAAAAGATGCTGATCTGAATTTTGATGTGAGCAACAGGAAATAAACAAAAGCAGCCATCGGGCTCACAATCCTAGAAACCCCTGAAATGTCACACTGAAACATCATCAAGCTGTCCCAAAGTTCATTAAACGATAAAAGTGACATCGTGGTAATTACCAGAGGCTGGTTAATGAAGCCGGTTTAGTGACACAGTGAAGGAAGTTTGCTGCTGGTTTGCAGATCAACAGCCTCCATGATCGGAGGATCCGCATGACGCTCTGCGCATGCGCGAAAAAACAAAACAAACAAACAAAAAAAACATATATATATATATATATATATATATATATATATATATATATATATATATATATATAAAAGAAATAAATGAATAAACAAAACAATTATTATTATTATTATTATTATTATTATTATTATTATAGCTAATCTTTACTATTAGTAATTGTAGGTAAAAATTCATAATGAGGTATTTTTAATTTGTATTCTTTTTTATTCATACAGTAATTGAATGTTTACTGCAATTTCTCGCTCATTCAGAAATATTAAAATATTTCATTCAGGGAAGGGGTTCGTAAATATTCATAAACTTTAATTAAAATCAACGTTTAACCCTTTGAATAAAATTAATTAAATAATAAAATAGAATAAATAATATAATATAAATAATATATAATAAATCTAATATATTTAAAAATAAAATTAATATTATATATATATATATATATATATATATACACACAGCACTGTGCAAAAGTTTTAGGCACTTAAGATGTTTCACAAAAACATTTGTCTTAAGATGGTTATTTACATCTTCAGCTTTAGTGTGTCAATAGGTAAAATTCATTTTCGACTCACAAACATTACTTTTGCAAACAGAAAAGATTAGAATAGAACAGCAGGGCGCTCTGCAACAGATGTCATGGCCCCCACAGAGCCCCCCACTGAACATCGAGTCAGTCTGAGATTACATGAAGATACAGAAGCAATTGAGACAGCAGAAATAGATAGAAGAACTGGTGGTGAATTCTCCAAGAATCTTGGTACATCCTATCTGCCAACAACCAAGAAAAACTGTCAAGGTGTATCTAGGAGAATTGGGGCTGATTTAAAGGCAAAGGTGGTCACACCGAATATTGATTTAGCTTTTTTATGTTTACTGGACTTTGTATGATGTTAATTGATAAATGAAAACTATTTATGGCATTATTTTTGAAGACATCCTCACTATGCAACATTTTTCACAAGTGCCTAAAACTTTTGCACAGTTCTGTGTGTGTGTGTGTGTGTGTGTGTGTGTGTATATATATATATAAAATAGTCCTCTTATATTTACCCCAATTGCTTCAAAATTGTTTAGAATAATGTCAAATGCATTTGTCCACATTGCATTGTTTTACAAAAGCCACCGGGTGCAAATGGACCCATGGTGCTTCGGCCCGTCATCGCTGCTTGCAGCTATATTTATTCCGACCTACAGGCAGAAACTTCAAATCAGCTAAACCTGCAGTAAAGACTGTAAAACGATGGACCAAAGAGGATGCTTACAGAAGTGGGGATAAAATCTTGTACAATCAGGCCAGAAACACACTGACAAAAGGGATTAGAGTGGCTAAAAGAAGCTACTCTGAGAAGCTGAAAAACACGTTTTCAGCTAACGACCCTGCATCAGTGTGGAGAGGCCTGAAAGACATTACTAACTACAAGACAGCGTCCCCTAACTCTGTAGGGAATCAACAACTGAATGTGTTTTACTGTAGATTTGAAAAGCCCAGTCTCACACCCCACACCCAATCTGACCTTCACTTCACACAAACATCAACACCTCCTGTGACCCCCCTCCTGCTATTCAACCTGCACTTAAGATCTATGAAGAGGATGTGTGCCGGGTCTTCCGGAAACAAAACAAGAAAAGCACAGAGCCCAGATGGTATTTCACCCACTTGTCTAAAATCCTGTGCTGACCAACTGGCCCCCATTTTCACACAGATCTTCAACAGATTACTGGAGCAGTGTGAAGTTCCCTGCTGCTTAAAATGCTCCACCATCATCCCTGTCCCAAAGAAACACAATATCACAGGATTAATGACTTCAGACCATTGCTCTGACGTCTGTGGTCATGAAGAAATTTGAGAGACTGGTGTTGGCCCGACTGAAGGACATCACTGGACTCTTTCTGGATCCCCTTCAATTTGCTTACTGAGCAAACAGGTCCGTGGATGATGCAGTCAACATGGGATTGTATCATATCCTGCAACATCTGGACAGACCAGGGACATATGCAAAGATCCTTTTTGTGGACTTCAGTTCGGCTTTCAACACCATCATCCCAGCTATTCTAGGATTAAACCAACTCTCTGTTCCCACCTCTATCTGTCAGTGGATCACCAACTTTCTGACAGATAGGCAGCAGTTAGTGAGACAGGGGAAATTAACTTCCAGCACATGTACAATCAGCACTGGTGCCCCCCAGGGATGTGTGCTCTCCCCACTACTCTTCTTCCTGTACACAAATGACTGCATGACCAAGGACCCCTCTGTCAAGCTCCTGAAGTTTGCAGACGACACTACAGTCATCTGCCTCATCCAAGATGATGACGAGTCTGCATACAGAAAGGAGGTTGAACAGCTGGCTGTCTGGTGCAATCAAAACAACCTGGAGCTGAACACGCTCAAAACAGTGGAGATGATAGGAGAAACACCCCAACATTGACCCTGCTCACCATTCTAAACAGCACTGTGGAAGCAGTGGAGTCATTCAGGTTCCTGGGCACTACCATCTCACAGGACCTGAAGTAGGAGTCCCACATTGACTCCATCATGAAAAAGGTCCAGCAGAGGTTGTACTTCCTTAACCAGTTGAGGAAGTTCAACCTGCCACAGGCGCTGCTGATACAGTTCTACTCAGCAGTCACTGAGGTTGTCTTCTGCACTTCTGTAACTGTCTGGTTTGGTGCAGCTATGAAATCAGATATCAGAAGACTACAAAGGATAGTTCCGACTGCTGAGCGGATTATTAGTTGCCTCCTGCCCTCCCTTCAAGAACTGTACACTTCCAGAGTGAGGAAAAGGGCTGGAAAAAATCACTCTGGACCCCACTCACCCAGCCCACTACCTTTCTGAACTGTTGCCTTCTGGCCGGCACTACAGAGCACTGAGCACCAGAACCAACGCACAAGAACAGTTTTTTCCCTCAGGCTATCCACCTCATGAACAGTTAAAACTGCCCCATTAATTATGTGCAATACAAGCTTAGTCTATTTGTATTTATCCAACATATCCTACCTCTTCTGCCATTACATTCCCTTGCACTATCTGTATATAACAGATTTGTATTTGTACATACATATATACATATATATTTTTTGTCTTATTGTGTATTTCTATATATACATATATTTTCTCTTCGCTTTTTATTTTTATTCTATTTCTTCATTAACTCTGTCTTGTTGTTGTATTGTTTGTGCACTGGAAGCTTCTGTCACCAAGACAAATTCCTTGTATGTGTAAGCATACTTGGCAATAAAACTCATTCTGATTCTGATTATTATTTTGCCTCTTCTTTTTCCTTATGGGAGTCTATGGCAGCCCATAGAATCGTACATAAGAAAATGATGAAATTTGGCGCACTGATAGGGATGGGCATGAACAGACACCACACAAAATTTGGGGTCTCTAGGACAAACTCTATAGCACCACCACCATAACAAAAATTCACTTTTTTTGTGTGTGTATCTTTTTAACCGTTTGTCCTAGAGACACAGTTCTTTTTTTCTGATTACTGTCCTTTTGATGATTTCAAAGAACCCCTTAAATGAAAACTCCGCCCATTACACTATCCACCATCTTGGATTATGATTTTTATATTATACATATACTAAGTAAGTTTGTCATCTGAGTGGCTTAGTGTGTTAAATAACTGGTTTATAGTTCAAAAGGTCATGGGTTTAAATCCCAACCTCTGCAAGTTGTTCTGTAACTTTGATTTTTGTATATTGCTTAAGGAATCATTGCTGCATGATGAGTGACTCCAGCCAGGTCTCCTAAGCAACCAAATTGGCCCGGTTGCTAGGGAGGGTAGAGTCACATGGTCCTCATGGTCGCTATAATGTGGTTCTCGCTCTCGGTGGGGTGTGTGGTGAGCTGTGCGTGGATGCCGTGGAGAATAGCGTGACGCCTCCACACGTGCTAGGTCTCCATGGTAACGTGCTCAACAAGCCACGTGATAAGATGCGCAGATTGACGGTCTCAGACATGGAGGCAACTGAGGTTCGTCCTCCGCCACCCGGATTGAGGCGAGTCACTACGCCACCACGAGGACCTAGAGCGCATTGGGAATTGGGCATGCCAAACTGGGGAGAAAAGGGGAGAAAAATCCAAAAAACTAACTAAATAAATTGTTTGTTTATGCTTTTATTCATACATTCATTTGTTTGTGTTTCCTGTTTATTTTGCCAAGATTATTTAATATTTTATTCTTGGAGGGGTGTGTATAAGAGATTTTTAATACAATCAATGTTTAACCCTCTGAATAAACTAAAATATATAGAAATAAAAACATAATGTATATGTAAAACATATAAATATTATCTCTATTTATCTATCTATCTATCTATCTATCTATCTACAGTGTATATATATATATATATATATATATATATATATATATATATATATATATATATAGCCTTTACAATACATAAATAATATATTTAAAAAAACGAATTATTATTCTGTCTTATTATTATTATAATAATTATTATTATAGTACTTGTCGTCACAGTATTTGTTGAAGTAGTAAAAACCTTTTTGTTAAATAAATAGTTTGTTTATGCCTTTATTTAAACATTTATTTGTTTGTTTTTCTTATTTATTTTGCCAGTATTATTTAAAAAAAAATATGATAGAAAATTATATACATTTTATACCAAATAAAAAAAAAAAAATATATATATATATATATATATATATATATATATATATATATATATATATATATATATATATATATATATATATAAAAAACAAACACAAAAAATAACGAAAAATTATGACATTTTAATTTTTTTTTTATTTTTTTAAAATGAAATATTTCATTGGCGTCAGGGTTACAGTGCAAGCAATGGGCAGCAGGTGGCGCACGATGCATGTCCTAAATTGGGACTCGAGTCTAGTAGTTACAATCGTGAAGTTGTCATCTTTGAAGCAGATTATTCAGTCTACAAATTGTAAAAGGGTATTAATGGATAATTATACCAAAAGATTGTTTAGCTTATAAATAGTTGGCAAGATGGTCTAATTGGTAACCTTTTTCAAAGTTTGTAATTTGCAAATCTTTGCCAACAATAATTGGAAACTTGCATATTAGATTGCTTTCACTGACTTAAAAAGGGGGAAAAATGCTTTACAAAATTCTAACCATATTGTTCAAATATGTCGAGGTCAGAGTGTACAATTCATTGACTGCAAAGAATCTCTCTTATTTGTGATAAAACAAATATTCGGTCATTGGAATTCCACGGCCATGCAAATGCTGACTGAACATTGACCCTGAAAAGCAGCTCGCCTGCAGCTTAACAGTAAAAACAGTCACAGGAATGCAATGCTCCCCTTGTTATACTGATGCAGGGTCATTACGCAATGATTTAGTAATTACACTATATAGAGGGCCTGACCTTGGGGGATGGTGAGTAACGGGGTCTGTCTTTCACTTAGAAAGAGGACCGTACCGACTTGATGGAAGGGGTCCGTAAACATGGAGCACTTTTTATTGTCTGGACATTGATTTGTATCTCAGAGCCATTCTTAGCCAATTAAAAGGCTATTGAGAGGTCCAGGAAATGACCATTGTTTGCCCATCTACAGTGGTTATGGTCAGCTTGAATGCAAATTTGCACGTTTTGTATGATCATGTAGAGCTCTGTGGTATGTTAACGTTTCTATTCATAGCTCCATTCAAAGTTTCAGGAAAAACTCCACAAAATCTTTTGTTTTTTTCTTTCTTTGCTCATTTGCTTTCCCCTAAAATCTACAAATTAGGTTGTGCTGCGGGGAAGATTGTGAAACGTCATGTAACGTTGTTTATTAAAATCAGTTTGCTTTTATACATAAGGAATTTAATATAAACCAGGGCACATGAAGACAATGTATATAGTGAGGTCCAAAAGTCTGCAAAAACATTTCAAATCTGTTTTTTTTTTCGTTTAATTAATCTAAACCTGTAAATAAACAGAACGTTTTAGAATATAAAAACTAACTTTAAACAAAGAAAATATACGTTGTAAAAAAAAAAAGTCATTCAAAATACTAAGAGATTCTGAAATGTATATTTTTTCAATACAACTTATAATTAATTTTTTTAATAAATTAGAAAAAAATAATAGAATATTGCAATATAAAATGTATAACATTTATAATATGAAATAAATACAATATTAAACATTTAATATAATAAAGAATTTTACACTGTTTCCCACTGTTTTTAGTTAATATTTGAGTAACCACAGACAAAAAGATGCGGTTACCAACTGCACTTTTGTTATTATTATTATTATTATTATTAAAAAAGACAGAAAAAGGTATTTTCTTCTTAAAAATCATGCAGCTTTGTTCTCTGTGCATATTAAATATAAGTATAGATAATGTACAGTGTTAAATGTACTCTGTATCTACTCATGAACTCATGCTCTCCTGTTCCTTTCTGGTGAGCAGCAGTGATTTATGCACCAATTTGTATTGTGAGATATCACAGTCCCTCAACATACATTTCCTACTCCACACTGATTTAAGTTTGGCCTTTGTGTAATTTTTCCTCCCTTTATTAGATTACCTGTCACTTTGTATGTATCCATGGATATTTGTATGCAGGATATGTTTCATTGCACATGTTAAAACACCAATTAAAGGGGGCCCGTCATAACTGTAACACATTGTAATAAATAGAAAAAGTAATATAATGTGAATATATAGTGTATATTTCATGTGTATATACTAATGTTAGTCAATAAACAAAACATCGTAATATTATGAAGCACAGACTTTATTCACACCACCAGACTACAATGCAAACATATTAGTCTTATACACTAATATGTCTTGGTTGCTTTCTGTGTATTCTTCAAGAGTTAAAAGCAGCTCTTACATTAATACAGATGGGATCATCACAGACGTTTTGAAATATTTTGACCAAATCGGAGCAAAAAACAACACAAACATTTGTAATTCTGAATGAGAGATGTTTACAGTGATGTACCAGTACCGGTAAGCATGTGCACTCACCGGTCACACATAAGACTCACCGGCATATGGAGGTAAATCGTGGATAAAATATATTTAAATGTGAAAGTCAAATTTGGCAATATTTGTCCTGACCACAGACCTGTTTATACCTTTCCTGGGACTTGGCATGGATCAAAAGCATTTATTTAGGTTTTTCTTGATATCGTTTTATGAGTGTTTTTCCATTCACCACCATTGTTTCATCCCGCTCATGGTCACAAATATGGGGAAAACATGATGTCACTGAAACAGGTCAATAGATAGGGTTTTGCATGTCTACAAAAGCTGTGAATTGTCCTGTACTTCAGACAGCAGCGTTAGATTTAATAAGGGTAGCCTATTGCAGTAGCTAAAAATGTATAATTTTATAAATGTAAGCATCGACGACCTACAGGGATTTTGCAAAGTTAATTTCAGAGGGAAAAATTATTGTTGTCCACAGGTCGCCCAAAATATTATTTAAAAGACCTTACTCTCAGAAAGGAATGCAGTCCCAAAGTGAAGCCTCCTCAGAAATTCTAAATGCCCAATCACATATTTCATCCTGGCACCGACTCTGTGCACCCCCAACATAGGCTTATGACAACTCATAATTATTTGTTTAGGTTTAGGTTAGGGGTTAAACTTAGGAAAAACTGTAATAGCACTGTATGTTGGTTTGTTTATTTTTCTCTATGGGTTTAAATATTGTACGTTTTCATATGAGCCAACTCGTACTATTATTAAAACTTGTCATGAGACTCTGTTGGCACCCCCTGACCCCTGGGAGTTGCACTACGCCAGCCAATCATATTGGAACTGGTGATTTCAATCAGCTCTTGCCATTTTGTGCCATCTTGCCATTATGCATCAGACAGTAAATCATTTTGTCATTCATTATGACTTTTACAATACATTAATTTTTTTTATTGGCAATATTAAAAAAACAACATTGTGAATATCACAATGATTTTAATTTCATGTGGTCATTAAATTGCTTAAAGATTGCAGCAGTTGGCTAATTTGCTCCTTGTGTCACAATTTGAATAGTGTCTCTGATTTAAACCTGATTAAAATGGCAGTAGAATATTGTAAAAGCCTGAATATATATATATATATATATATATATATATATATATATATATATATATATATATATATATATATATATACAGTATATAGCTATATCACCCAGCCCTGTTTTCTGTGTTTCTCTTCTCTTGTGCAACAAGGCTTCATCCTATCCTAACAGTCCTGTCATGGTGTCACATTCTGGAGTTGTTTTGTTGTGTCATGGCACATGCATTCAAACCCCAAAATCCCCAGGATCTTTTTTTAAATCCCCCAGCGAGCAGATTGGCCAAAGTCAATTAGAAGTCTATTACAATGAAATGCTGTTTATGGAGATAAAGGATGAATTAGCGGGACTAACTCTTTTATTCACACCCTCTCTCTTTTTCTTTATCCATCAAGTGGCATTCATTGAATTGAACAATAAGACTCATGCCTGGGAACCCTGAGTGAACACATGGTGTGATAATAGGGTGCTCTGAATTCATAGGATGATCAGTTTCTGCCCCTTAGTATTGTGCGAGGGCTTTCTCAGGTCTGCGTGCGTGTTGTGGTGAAGGAAAGGGTGGTAAAAGAGTTCAGCGAAGGGTATTGTAGAATTCCTTATTGAGAGCTTTTATTGTGCATTTCGCTGTAAGTGAGAAGCAGACAGCTTGGCTGCATTTTGCGATATAGACACCCCTACAGTGTATCTCAATGCAACCCTTCATTTGCATGCCCCATTGAGTCACTCTCAAGTATTTTTGTGTGTGTGTCTGTGTGTGGCGAGCGCATCTTATAAGCGGTCAAATGTCTTGGAACCATTTTGAGAATGTGGTAGCCAAATACTATGCTCTCTCACATACCCCTTTTCCACCAACAGGATGCCAGAACCAGTGTCCAGTCTAAAATCATTCCATGTATTTTCATAAAAGGAAAGATGGTCACTGTGAATACGGTAACAGTAGATTGAAAGTGATTCACCTGAAATCGGTCTATCCTTAAAGAAAATTTAAGCACTGCCCCCAGTGGCCAAAAACAGGAAGTGTTGTTGAAAGTAAGGGCATGTGTGAGCTCCAGTTTCTGGGTAAAGTGTCCACAGAGTGGTGCCAAAAGCGAGTTGTAAATGATGTAATGCAGTCAACAGAAATGCATTTTACTACTCCCTAACCAAAACCCCCAACACTAAACCTAATCATCAGTAGGGTACAAATTTAATCTTAAAGGGAAAATGCAACCTCATCATTGTTTATATGAACACGATAACTTCCTGGTTTCTATGGGATCATTGGATCTCTGAAGCTGCTTGCGCAACACACTATCAATAGCACCTCAAGAAAAGCTTAACATGTATGAATTGATGCAAAGATGTCTAATGAAAGATGCCGCTTCTCAGTAACTTTGGGACAAAATTGGGTTGATGTTACAGATAGGGTTGAAGGTACAGGAACAGTCAGTAGCAACATGTCGAGTTCCCATGTGATCATGTCACCTATACGATGGAAAGAAATGCTTCACACTGGTCCCCTTAAACCAGCTGGCGGGAAAATTTCTGCACCAGGTGAAGTTTTCAAAATAATAAATGTTCAAAATGCAATAAAAAACTAGATGGTACCAAACTAGATTAAATGCCCACTATAATCAACGAAGCTGTCTCAAGGGCTGGATGCAATGTTGTAAAATAGCTAGGCTTGCCAATCCTTTGCCATGCAAATATGGGACGCTTGAGATTTTGATCACTTCAATACAGGACAGGGATCTCCCTCGATCGTTTCACTGTCAAACAGGGGGGTGGAGGAGAGAACATTTAAAATCTTGCTGTTAAAATACTGGTCCTGGTTAATACTAAACATTTGCCAACCTTAAAAATAGCCGATATACACTTACCTGTGGTCACTGTGCGTTGTCGAAAACATTGTACTCTATTGTACTTGCTCCTTGTGCTTCCGTCAAGTGGTGTAAAGGCGAAGGTGGACTTCGTTTTTCTGTATGCTGTTCTGTGTTTTCAAAGTATACTTTTTTGACCACAAGCCAATGAGGACGCGTTCAGTGCATGCCCACTATGACTACTTTGTGATGCTCTTTTAGCACAGTCAAGACCTGGCGAATAAGCAGACAAAGCATGAAGAAAACCAGAAAACAAGGCTGTATGAGGACAATAAATGCACGTTGTGCTTGATGACAAATATTTTGTCACATGTACTGTGCAGGAGATGTACTGGCACATGGAAAACTGAATTATACTTTGGCCTTTATACAGTGCATAAAGTTGTTTGCGCTGTTTTTCAATTGTTTTTCCATGTAAACAGGCACTAGACTAACATCTTTGACCATTTTTTTGATGCAATGTCAAGTTGAAAAAAACATGTCTTGAGCACCTGCGTTCTGTTCTATTTGTTGTACTGCATCTAGATTTTGTTGTGGATGAAACAGTTTGGTCTGAATGGCCTCTAACAAACACCCGTTAATAACAAGTTCTTCCTCCTCTTTCGAGGAAGTTTTGTAGATGTATACCATGGCTATAGAGTGCAACAGTGAGCGCTCCATTCTTTTTTATTTAGCCATCTATGTTCCAAAAGTATTTTTTCCAATACATTTTTCCCATAGACTTTTCAGAAAATCCTTCATAAAAGAGTTGTAAGCCATGAACCAAACCAACCAGCTCTGAGTTAAATCACCATATCACAAATTTTGTTTTGGGGAAGAAAAAAAATAGATAGTAGTTTAAGGGTGAGGAGACACCGACTTGATTACGTCATTCACAGTGCATCACAGGAGTGGGCGGTTGCTCCGAGGCACATTTTGCTAGCTTTGTTGGCCACGGTTCTCTGATTGGTGGATCTTTCTCTGCTGGACCATGGGTAATGTAGTTGTTTACCATGAATCCCGCTATCAAACATGATTTTTAAACAATTAAGTTGAAATAACACAGACAGATATCTTCAATGGAAGCATATACCACCGATGAACAACCTTGGAGCTCAAGATAGGTTTGTCTTTATAGGTTTTTAAGTTATCGCTGAAAAGCTATTTGTCTATTTGAAAAAATGCATGGGTTTTTACTTCCGGAACCAGACTTTTGCACTATATTCTGGTTTATCAGCCAGACCATTCCAAAACCAGCACTAACCAGCCATGAAAAATTCAAGCTGGTCTGTGCTAGCTCTGCATAGCTCTCTCTCAATTTCCCAACTACTCAACCTCTGTCTATCTCTCCTTTTCGATCTCTTTGTTTCTTTCCTCCACTGGTCATTCATACAGCAATAGTGACCTGTGTTTACCACCAATGAATACTCAATAAAGACCCCATCACTTTTCTCTGCATTTGCCTGAAAGAAAAGCAGCTCAAAAAGCAGCTTTCTCCTCTAAAAACCCTCCCTGCCATCTGTGCTGCAGTTCCCCGCCCTCATTGTTGAAAGGGATAAAAGAGTCTTGAATAAGTTTTGAATTCTTCAGAATAGCCTATTCCTCATTATCTGCACCCGCATCTTTCCACCACTCCACTGATGTGCTCGCTGTATTTACTCCACTCAATTAAGCCACTATAAACTCCATTAGTAACAACAGAGCCAATCTGTGTTCATCCTGTTGAAAATGGCCAAACAATAGAGACGGATGAGGGCCCTTCATTCACATCTTCAAGGGGAGGAGGTCTCTATTCATAGGAGTTGTTCCCAGTGCCCGAACAGCTGCTGATAATCTGCTTTTGCACTGCTCGCCGTGTCTCTCTTATTGTTGTGTCAATAGTTTCAAACAGGTGTTGCTTTAATTAAAGTAGCATTCATGAGGGGTCCTCCGACAGTGGAAAGAGCAGCCAAACAGACATACCATTGCTCTGGACAGATATTACAAGAGCACCAATGACTTTAAACAAGGTTTCTATGAGCCAGTATGCAAATGTGACCACCATTTGCACTGAAACGAGTGCAAACAAACAAACAGATGCCGTAAAGCCAGAGGAAAACCTTATTGCTCAGATGTTGCTCTTTCATAACTCAATTGATTAAACAGAGTTCTCAGTTATGTCAGTCCATTTGGAACTTGCCATTTAGAGAACGTTCTTGCCATTTTTGTGTCCATGAATTGTTTGCTGGCTTGTGTCTAAAGCTGAGATTAAGATTGACATAAAGAGGAGCTCCTTATTAGCTCAGAATCAACGAGAGAATCAGAGGTATATTGATAAAGAACATGTTTGTGACTGGTGTTGCTAAACGGAGAGAACAGACAAATGGATTCATGGACTGCAAAACCTCAAGTCCCCTTCCTGGCTGAATGTCCAGACCACATCCACCCACATTAAGTTTTTGCTCCTCTGTTTGTGTATTTGTTCACGGGTTGATTAGTGGTGCCTTCGAGGGTACTGTGCCTCCTCATTGGGCAGACAACATTCTTTCAACATCATTTCAACATCAGCTGGAGCCTCCGAATTGGTTGACATGCTGGAAATGTCGATTGTTCCTATAGCTCAACTGACGAGCATGGCGCCAACATCACCAGGGTCATGGGTTTGATTCCCAGGGAGCTATTGAGCTGGTAAAATATACCTTGAGTGCATTGGAAGTCATTTTAGATTAAAGTGTCAATGCAAAATGCATGAATGGAAATAGTTTTCCAGCCAATGATAAACCGATTCACTGACTGAAAGTATCACATTAATAATTTCTGTTATTCTGACCCCAAAATGAAAATGTATGACTTTCTTCCTTCCATCACTGAAAAAAAAAAAAAAAAATGGGAAAATGCAGGTTGTCCAATTGACTAAATCATATTATTTGTGATCTACACAACAAAACTGTGATTCTCTTTTAAACATGTTTTCTTTGCTTAATGTTATTCTCTAAAATGTGTACTCTACTAGATTACATTATGTAGGGTGAATGTAAACCAATCAAGTCTGTTCAACAACATGAGCAAAGGGATTTGGGAAGGGGATTTGTAATTCCCAGCATGCTTTGAATGGAACTTGATGCAAAAGGTAAAAATGTTGAAAATAAGTTTTAATGAATTTTTGGACTAAAAGGGGGAGACTTAATAGTGTTTAATGTTGTTATTTTGAGATTTAGAACCGCTGTGGTGAAGAGTGGAGTTTTTGCTTAGGTTGAGGATGGGTACACAAACATCATCTTGTATGATGCTTTACTCAAGTAGCTACTAAGCATGCTAATATATACTAATGCTAGCCTAAAGTTAGCTAACTAGCATAACTTTATGACATGCACTCACTGAGAACTTTACTATGAACACTATGGTCCTAATAAAATTCCCGACGTGGTCTTATGCTGTTGTAGCCCATCCGCCTCAAGGTTCGATGTATAGTGCATTCTGAGATACTATTCTGCTCACAACAATTGTACAGAGTGGTTATCTGAGTCACCGAAGATTTTCTGTCAGCTCGAACCAGTCTGGCCATTCTCTGTTGACTTCTCTCATCAACAAGACATTTCCGCCTGCAGAACTGCCGCTCACTGGATGTTTTTTGCTTTTGGCACCATTCAGAGTAAACTCTAGAGACTGTTGTGTGTGAAAATCCCAGAAATACTCAAACCAGCCCATCTGACACATAATCATGCCACGATCTAAATCACTGAGATCACATTTTTACCCATTCCGATGGTTGATGTGAACATTAACTGAAGCTCCTGACCTGTATCTGCATGATTTTATGCATTGCTCTGCTGCCACATGATTGGCTGAATAGATAATCGCACGTATAAGTTGGTGAACAGGTGTTCCTAATAAAGTGCTCAGTGAGTGTCAATCAGTAATGTGACGTAAAAAAATATTATATAAATCTTAAGAAATAAATAATGTTGGGGACACATATAAAATCACTTTGAGGCTAATCAAATCATTGTCAAATGATTCTAATCAAAAGTATGTTTTCTGACAAAGAATTAATGAGCTAAACCAAGAGGGAAAAATGTATTGATGTAAATGAATTGATTCATGTGGAACCCATGTACATGATTAAATCATGTACATTCAAACCATTTGTTTCATACATCTTGTGGCCAAACATCATGACGTTGTGAAATAAAAACCAATTAGGTTTGATGTTATTGATGGAGTCGCCATATTGATTTGTGCCCTGTACATGGGAGTTGAACAATGATTTGATTTGTCTGCTCATCACACAAAGTGATTATATGTCTTCAGAAGACCTGGAATAGTGTACGAGCTGTATCAACTACAGTACTTTCACTGTGGGTTTATGATTCAGTTGTTTGTTTGTTTGTTTTTTTAAATGAGGGAATTTTCATTTTTCTGTGAACTATTCCTTTAATAGAATATCTAATCCATATTTCTTGTTCATTTTAACTGTTTTTTGTAGACAAATTTGGAGAGCCTGAACCCTGAAAAAGGTTTGACCCTTAAAACCAGCATTAAAAATCCACTGGAAATGTAAATGTTCTGAAATATGACATTTTAACTTATTTTCCTCTGATGGGAGCACTTAAGGTGCAAGTAAAGAGAGAAAAAGGAAATAAAGAATGAAAATAAAAAGGAGAACCATCACTCACCGGAGGGCATGAACTCGTGTCCATGTGTGGAGATGGTGCATGGCACACTGAGTGGAAACTGTGCATTCACGGCAGCTCTTTATGAAGAAATCATTACCACAGCGAGCCATGGGAAAGACCTCCGTCCATTATTCAATCTGTGTAGAGGAGGAATTGATACTCTACTTAAATTGTCAGGTGAGTCATCTGGCATACACTGAAGGCGAAGAATGTGAAAACTGTTGTGCAATGTGTTTGTTTCTTCACCGTATCCAGAATCAGATTTTATTTGTTTTTGAGAGGCTATAATGGGAAACAGGGCTGAATGGTCGTTAGTCCTCACAGATTCGTGGACTTCATAGAGCATATTCACTTATGTACTTCCTGTGTTGCTTTGTGACTTCCTCTTACCTTTTGGATTGGGCAGTCTGAACACATGCTATTGTATTTTTACTGATTGGAATATTAGTGCTAGTTTTGCCTCTTATATTTCAATAAATTATATTAATAAGATCCTCAGAGGCTAATATTATTAGACCAGACACAAACATGCAGTTCTATTGAACATACTTAACTCTTGCGTTGTTCTGCCGGTAACAAACCTTCGTGTTTAAGTGGGAGTGAAGGAACCACCTTCAAATGTATGCACGGATGTGTTATTATTCATAATGCAAGTTAATGTTGTACCACCATGACAGTAGTTGACCTTAAAGAGAAAACTGACCATAGAAGAAGAAGCTTACACTTATGCCGCTAGTGCCCCTTGTGGCACCACTGAGAATGCAAAGTGTACTTGTGTTATAAATTGCCCTCTGAAACATTTTAAAATGCAACAATGCACAAACTTGAATAGCTAGAAGCGTTTGCATTGATATACATGTGTAGATAATGTTTCGGGCCTTAGTGGTGCTTGCTAAGTCAAGGTCATACTTAGGGTTAGGGATTTTTCAATTTTGCCACAATCATTTAATTTTCATGAGATCAGGCACAAACTAGAAATCATAATATCATAGAGACTTGGAGGTGGGCTAAAGCAAGCAACTAAATCAACCATTACCACCCAAAACACACTAGCAACCACATAGAAACATGCTAAAAAACACTCATAACACCTTAGTAACAGCATTTCAGGACCCTAGCACTGTGACTAGCACCAGAAAATGTAAAAATCTACTCTTATTAACAGTTCAAGGAACGAAAACCGAAAACAAACAAAACTTTTTGCAGAGCTTTAACGAAAACGGGAACAAAATGATTTTCAATTGTTCCAGAGTAAAAAAAAACTTTATTTTTAAAATGCTGGTAACCGGTTATAACAGGTTAATATCGTTCTGATAATGTTTTCATGAAACCAATGGACAAAGGGTTTATCACAGTAAAGTTTTGGAACTACACCACTGCATCACACATTTCTTTGCCTAATTGGCTGTTGTGGATGTCGCATTATGAGAATAAAGACCTTTTTAACAACTTTGTATAATTACTATATACATATACTTTATATGCACGGTTAATTCAGATACAAGGAAAATGTTATTATAGGAGAAAAAGTATATTTCTCAATTATTTTTAAGTTTTCACTGAATTATTGTTAGATATGATGCATTAATACAGATTTGATGCTGTCAGGTTTTGACTAAGCAAACTTGCTGCAAATTCGCCACTGAGAATTTTCACATGCAAATGAGCTTTATGGCAAACTTGCGGCAAACTGTCCATTGTTGCCAAAGGTTTGCTGGAGGTTCACCACCCTTGGCAAAGAGCTGCAAACTTCTGGTAAACATCTGCGGCAAATCACAAGCTCATTTGCAGGTGAAAATAACAAGCGGCAAATTTACGGCAAGTTTGAGGCTGGTTTAGATTTTTTGTAAGGGTATTTCTGTCTCTTTCAGTGTCGTTCAGTGGGTGAATCTCACAAAACCTGTCCAGAACATGTCCAGATCATATTTCACATCAAAATCAAAAGAAATTAATCATTACAATTTTTGGACATTATTTTATTAAAATTTAAGCACCTTTTTGCATCAGATTGTCATGTAAAAAAAATTATACACTGGCGGCCAAAAGTTTGGAATAATGTACAGATTTTGCTGTTTCGGAAGGAAATTGGTACTTTTATTCACCAAAGTGGCATTCAGCTGATCAAATCAAATCAAATCAAATCAAATCACTTTATTGTCACACAGCCATATACACAAGTGCAATGGTGTGTGAAATTCTTGGGTGCAGTTCCGATCAACATAGCAGTCGTGACAGTGATGAGACATATACCAATTTACAATAACATCAAATTAACACAACACAATTTAAACATCTGTTATACACATAATTACACTCAACAGTATACAAATAATAACATACACTGTACAGTATACAATACGCACTCTATAGATACACATTATTCAATAAAAATAAAAAATAAAAATATATAAAAAAGTATATATATAGAATGTACAGTATACAATACACACAATACAATAAAAAAGTATATATAGTATAGATAGAATGTACAGTAGGTTGTATTGTACTGTATTGACATTCAGGCTGTCGGTTGATAGTCAGTTGTTAAGAGAGAATATAATATAATAATAATATAATTTATGACAGTCCGGTGTGAGATATAAGAGTAAGAGTAATAAAGTGCAGTGCTGATGTATTTGATCGTGGGAGATCAAGAGTTCAAAAGTCTGATTGCTTGGGGGAAGGAGCTGTCATGAAGTTGGCTGGTGCGGTCCTGATGCTGCGATACCGCCTACCTGATGGTAGCAGTAAGAACAGCCCATGGCTCGGGTGGCTGGAGTCTCTGATGATCCTCTGAGCTTTTTTCACACACTGCCTTGTATATATTTCCTGGAGGGAGGGAAGCTCACCTCCGATGATGTGTCTGGCAGTTCGAACCACCCTTTGCAGTGCTTTGTGGTTATGGGCGGTGCAATTGCTGTACCAGGCGGAGATGCAGTCAGTTAGGATGCTCTCTACAGTGCAGGTGTAGAACCGTGTGAGGATGTGGCGGTTCATTCCAAACTTCCTCAGTCGTCTCAGGAAGAAGAGGCGCTGATGAGCCTTCTTCACAACGACTTCAGTGTGGATGGACCATGTGAGTTCCTCAGTGATGTGGACACCCAGGAACTTGAAGCTGCTGACTCTCTCCACTGGTGCTCCATTGATGGTGATGGGACTGTTTTCTCTGTCTTTTCTCCTGAAGTCCACCACAAGCTCCTTTGTCTTTCTGACGTTGAGGGAGAGGTTGTGCTCCTGACACCAGTGTGTCAGAGTGTGTACCTCCTCTCTGTAGGCTGTTTCATCATTGTCAGTGATCAGACCTACCACCGTCATGTCATCAGCAAACTTAATGATGGCATTGGAGCTATGTGTTGCCACACAGTCATGTGGGTACAAGGAATACAGTAGTGGGCTGAGAACACAGCCCTGCGGGGCTCCAGTGTTGAGGGTCAGTGATGAGGAGATGTTGCTACCTATTCTAACCACCTGGCGTCTGCTTGACAGGAAGTCCAGGATCCAGCTGCACAGCGAGCTGTTTAAGCCCAGAGCCCGGAGTTTCTCATCTAGCTTGGAGGGCACTATGGTGTTGAATGCTGAGCTGTAGTCTACAAACAGCATTCTCACATAAGTGTTCTTTTTTTCCAGGTGGGAGAGAGCAGTGTGTATTGTAGATGCAATGGCATCATCAGTGGAGCGGTTGTTGCGGTAAGCAAACTGCAGCGGGTCAAGAGAGAGTGGCAATACAGAGCAGATGTAATCTCTGATTAGTCTCTCAAAACATTTGCTGATGATGGGGGTCAGAGCAACAGGATGCCAGTCATTTAAACAAGTTATTTTTGATTGTTTTGGAACAGGCACAATGGTGGATGTTTTAAAGCATGTGGGGACTACAGACGAAGAGAGGGAAAGGTTGAAAATGTCTGTAAAAACACCAGCCAGCTGGTTCGCGCACGCTCTGATGACTCGGCCCGGAATGCCGTCTGGTCCCGCGGCTTTGCGGATATTCACCCGTCGGAAGGATCGGGTTACATCCGCTACAGAGACGGAGAGTGAACTAACCTCTGTAGCTTCAGCCGCGAGAGCTCTCTCCGCGAGGGCGGTGTTATTTCCCTCGAAACGAGCATAAAAAGTATTTAGCTCATCCGGGAGAGAGGCAGCGGTGTTCATGGCGGAGTTTTTATTCCCTTTAAAGTCCGTGATGATGTTAATTCCCTGCCACATGCTTCTAGAGTTGGTGGTGTTAAACTGTCCTTCAATCTTGCTCCTGTACTGGCGTTTTGCGGTTCTGATGGTTTTTCGGAGGGCATAACTGGCTTGTTTATGCTCCTCCACGTTCCCGGAATTAAAAGCAGAGGTCTGCACATTAAGTGCCGCGCGAACATCGCTATTGATCCAAGGTTTCTGATTTGGATAGATTCGTACAATTCTGGTCGGAACGACGTCCTCTACGCACGTTCTGATGAAACACATTACGCTATCAGCGTAAAGCTCGATGTCGTCATCAGAGGCAGACCGGAACATCTCCCAGTCCGTGTGATCAAAACAGTCTTGTACCGTAGAATCTGATTGGTCCGACCAGCACTGGATCGTTCTGAGGGTGGGTGCTTCCTGTTTCAATTTCTGCCTGTTAGCGGGCAGAAGCAGAATGGAAGAGTGGTCCGATTTGCCAAATGGTGGGCGGGGGAGGGATTTGTAGCCATCCCGGTACGGAGAGTAGCAATGGTCCAAAACCCGGTCCCCTCGTGTGTTGAAACTAATGTGCTGGTGATATTTTGGTGCGACTGATTTTAAACTGGCTTTATTAAAGTCCCCGGTCACAATGAACGCGGCTTCAGGGTGCGCGGTTTCCTGCTCACTTATAATCCCATACAGTTCCTTGAGTGCCCGGTCTGTGTCGGCTTGTGGGGGAATGTACACAGCAGTGATAATGACCGCTGTGAATTTCCTCGGTAGCCAGAATGGTCGACACAGAAGCATAAGAAATTCCAGATCAGGAGAGCAGAAAGGCTTGATAGAATGTACAATTTATACACAAAGTATCTTCAATTTATACACAAAGTATCTTCAATTTATACACAAAGTATAGTCAGGACATTAGTGATGTAAAAAAAACAGCACCAAATCTAGACAGCAGCCATCACTCCAACACCTTATCCTTGAGTAATCATGCTAAATTGCTTACTTGGTACTTGAAAATCACTTGCCATTATATCAAACACAGTTGAAAGATATTTGGTTCATTACTCATGAAGCTTAACATCTTTGTGTTTGTTTTTGAGTTGCCACAGTATGCAATAGACTGGCATGTCTTAAGTTCAATATTAGGTCAAAAATAGCAAAAAAGAAACAGCTTTCTCTAGAAACTCATCAGCAATCATTGTTTTGAGGAATGAAGGCTATACAATGCTTGAAATTGCCAAAAAACTGAAGATTTCATCCAAAGGTGTACACTACAGTCTTCAAAGATAAAGAACAACTGACTCTAACAAGGACAGAAAGAGATGTGGAAGACCAGATGTACAACTAAACAAGAGGATAAGTACATCAGAGTCTCTAGTTTGAGAAATAGATGCCTCACATGTCCTCAGCTGACAGCTTCATTGAATTCTACCCGCTCAACACCAGTTTCATGTACAACAGTAAAGAGAAGACTCAGGGGTGCAGGCCTTATGGGAAGAATTGCAAAGAAAAAGCCACTTTTGAAACAGAAAAACAAAAAGAAAAGGTTGGAGTGGGCAAAGAAACACAGACATTGGACAACAGATAATTGGAAAAGAGTGTTATGGATCTTAACCCCATTGAGCTTTTGTGGGATCAGCTAGACTGTAAGGTGCGTGAGAAGTGCCCGATAAGACAGATACATCTATGACAAGTGCTACAGGAAGTGTGGGGTGAAATGTCACCTGAGTATCTGGACAAACTGACAGCTAGAATGTCAAGGATCTGCAAAGCTGTCATTGCTGCACGTGGAGGATTTTTTGATGAGAAATCTTTGAAGTAGTTTTTTATTTTATTCTAATAGTAATTTTCCAGTTTAAATTGTAATGTATTTAACACATCATGGCAGTATTTGGGTGTACTACCTAATTTATAATTAAGTAGTGTACTACTACTTAATTTATCCCTTTTTAAATGAAAAATATTGTATTACTGTAGTTATATATATAAAAAAATTAATATATAAATCAATTATATATGTCCATATAACAGTAATGAGAAAAATCAATAGTAGGCCTACTAAAAATGGGCTTAAGTATTTTTATGAAAAATATAATTTTTAAGACTTTACAACAAGGTTCCATTTTGTTAACTTTAGTTAACTATATTAGATAACATTAACAATTAACAATACTTTAACAGCATTCATTCATTGGTTAATGTTAATTTCAACTTATATAAAAAAAATACTATGATGCATTTTTGGGCTGCCGCCTGCAATTTTTCACACTCAAATTTAAAAGCTCACCATTCACACATACTGTGGACTAATTGCAAAAAATGTCTAATGTTCAATTCATACACCACCTTGTTGTTTCATTGAATATCTCGGCCTCTGAGTGGACTAGAAGCTCCGTCTAGGTGTTATGAGAAAGCTGAGATCCTCCCCTTTTCGATGCTATATAACGTTTTTTCATCAATAGTCAAAAACATATTTTCTGATTATTTATTTTGCATGCTTTTCCTTCTGGATGGCATATTTTGTTCTGGACATCTAAGATACAACATTGGATTATTCAGCCAAGCAAACTCACAGACAAGTAAAAAAATGGCTCATTTTTTTGAAAACTGCCAAAGGTAAAAGTCTTTGGCTACTTGGGGCTTATAGCAGCAGTGATCAGTGCATAAAAGAGACGTTTGTATTTGATGACTTACAGAAATTACATTTCACTTTGTGATTCTTTTGAAAATCTTTCAAACTGTGGTATTAGGGCAACAAAATTAACTTTACATTCACATTCCTGAGAATCAGAACTTTCATTTGATATTTGACTTGTCCATTTAGGTGTGAAGGACTTTTATTTTCATATAAATATTTCTACCCCATTACCTCTAGGGGGCGCTTATCTTCAATGATAATGTTTGAGGCCTTATTTCGTTATTTTAAGTAAAATAAATGCAGAAGGGATGGTTATCTCAGAAAAGTTCAGATTCTAAGCTTTCAAATGATACCACATATGCCTGACTTATGTTTACTAGGACTTTAATGTTTTAAGCAGAATTTTTTTTCGCAATATAGCGCCCCCTTTAAACCATAGAGTTTAAGGGGTTAATGCATTATGAACTAACATGAACTAACAATGAACAATTGTATTTTTCTAAACTAACATTAAAACAGAATAATAAATGCTGTAATATTATATTGTTCAATTGTTAGTTCATGATACCTAATGCATTAACTATTATTAACAAATGTAAAGTGTTAAAATATAATTTCTTATTTTTTCTCTTTTATAGGGTTACTTTTGGGGTGAAATAAGACCTCCAAATTCTTAATACCGCAATGAGTCAGCACATTAAATTAGGATAATGGTGATTCCCAAAAGGGGGAAATATACTTAATTGTCATGAAAATAATGTCACAATGCAAAAAATAAAATAAAAATAAAAATAATAATAAATAAATTGTAATCGAATATTTTCTTATTTTTTATTTTGGGGTGAAATGTGACCTGAACAAGTTTTTGACCAGATTTGTGAATGAATTTGAGATTCAGTCCAATGGAGCAGCAGGTTTACTTGTTTAAATACTCTGATGGCAGAAGAAAAGCTCAAAAACTCTGAAATCGCATGAAACAGCCTCACACCACTGAAAGGATTAGACACGCTTTATCGACTGCAAACAAGCCAGATAAATATTTCACATTTGTGTTTTTCAGGGCTTTATTTAGGTCTAGATATTTGAGCTAAAGACACTTCTTAAGATGCTTACGGTATATGACTCTATAAAGACTGAAAAGATTACTTAAATTATGTTTAAGGTAAAGACTATTCTGATTGGTCAATTGCACATTCTGCACATAAATGTGTTTGTATTATGACCGTTAATTATTATAAATGATCATTTTCTCAAGTAGCTGATTTCCTATAAAGCTGTTTTAGTTTCTTGTCATTCATATAAATGCATGATATCTTCTCACCATGTAATTTAGACTTAATATATAGTTCTCATAATAATACAGTTACATTTACAGTAGAATAATAGATAGACTTATTTGTAAAGCTAAACAATGCCTAGTAAAGGTGTGTTAATTGTTGAAGTAAACTGTCTTTAAAGGTTATTATTAGGAGAACATTCCTGTCTAGGGTCTGTGGAGATATTTTCAGAATGCAAATTGAAATCACACTCTGCAAACTCCAGCAACATTTCACAGTGTGCATGGAAAACACACACAGGTATGCTGTCACAATCTCAGACCCTCTTTCACAGTGTGCAGAGAAAGACACAGACATATAGGTACACCTTGCCTGGGCATACGGAGACACCCCTTCACAGTGTGCAGAGAAGACAACATACACACACACACACACACACACACACACACACACACACACACACGCCCACCCTGTCAAATACACCATGATTAATAATTTCTATTAGTTCATCTATTAGCATTCCTTTTAGTTTACTACAGTGCAAATGTAATAACTCATTATCAAAAATCTAAGATTTCGAAAATAAATCTGTACAAAAAAGTACAACTTTTATTCCCATAAAGACCAACCAATCACATCAAATTTTAGCTAGCCTCCTATCCAACACTTTATTTTAATAAAGGAAACATCAGTGAACAAATTTTGTTACTCATTCATATTTATTTATGCAATTCAAAAGACCGATGTCAATAACCTGTAATGCGCTTCGCTCGTCTTGTTCCAAACCCCAATGTTTTCTTTCTTCCATGGTACACAAATGTTATTTTCCTATTTAAATCATGGTTTAGGTTGGGGTGAAACTTTGTTATAAGGTTGTTATAACATCGTTTGTCGGTTCGTTTATTTTTCTCTAGGGGAGTAAAATGTTAAAATTTTTGTAAAAGTCTACTCGTATGATTTCTTACAATATCGCCAACTCGTACTATTATTATGAGCTCACATGAGACTGGGTTGTAATGTTTAAACAATAATCACATAATAGGCCTTTTACAAAAATTATGTAATAAATGTTTTATGACTTTGATATGAAAGTTTAACACTTAGCAGATCATCAAACAATTATTATTATGGGGTCCAAAAATCTAAGACCAGTAAAAATGCTTCTATTTTTAATTGTTTTGTAAAGTAATACAACATTTCCCACTACAAATTATATTATCAGCATAACAGTTAGAATAAAAAGTTGAACTAAAAATGTGTTTGTCTATTTGGTATGTCCTCTTCTCTGCAAAGTCTCTGCAGTGTAAACTGTTCATTCTGCAAACCCCATTAGCAAATGCATGAGGAAAATTTCTGATGTTGCATCCACACATTCTTTCTTTCTTTCTTTCTTTCTTTCTAAAACATATTTTTTCAATTATTTTTATCTGCTATTTGTTTTAATGCATATTAGAGTAGACCAGGTGTCGGCAACCTTTTGGAGTGTTTTCATAGTTTCTATTTTGCATTTTTCTAATTTAATTGTTTATTATTCATTACAAATGATATTATCAGCATAACAGTTTAAGTAAAAAATTTAGCATTATGATATAATCATGATCCTGCATGTGAATTTTCACAGAGCATCTTGTGAAAGTGCTTTAATGAAAGAAAGCCTGTCCTTTTGTACAAAATGAGTTAACACAGTTAATGTCACAAATTTGCTTGTTTGATTACCAATCACATTGTGTGGAATATTTTTTTCTGATTAACAATTTTTATTGATTCACATAAATGTACCACATAGAACAAAACATATATACATAGAATCAAACTTAACCCCAACTATTACTCCTCCCCCTCCCAATCCCACCCTAACCCCAGCAACATAACAGTGGTCTTAAATGACATAGACACACATGCACACATATAAAAAAAATACATAAAAAATGAATAAATAAACAAATTAAAAAAAAACACAATAACAATAATCACACATCCACAGATGACAAATACCCGGCCCATTTCTCTACAAACACTTTATACCTCCCCGTTCCTCTGAATGTAACTTCCTCAAAGGCCGCCACCCTTCCCATCTCCGAGCACCACTCCTGAAAAGAGGTGCTCCAGCCAACCTCCAGCCCCTCAAAATGATCTGCCTGGCGATCATGACACTGGTCAAGACCCAATTCTTTATGTGTCTACTTACAATGTCAATGACTGCCCCATCACCCAAGATACAGAGTATGGGGCAGAATAATACCTGAATACCTAACACCTCGCATACCAGACTCTGCACCTTTAACCAAAACATTTGAATTTCAACACACCCCCAAAAGACATGGGTTAATTCTCCATTCTCTGATTGGCATCTCCAGCAGATGGGTGTGTCTTTAAGACCAAGCCGATACAATTTAGAAGGGGTCCAGTAGAACCGATGTAAAATCTTGAATTGTATAAGGCGCACCCATGCATCTCTAGATGCAGTTTTTATGTTTTTTAAAATCCTAGCCCATTCTCCCTCCTCCAATTCCAGGTCTAAATCCCTCTCCCATAATCTTTTGAAAGTGGTTGAGACTCCGTCCCCCAGACTCTGAATTAATAAGGAGTAATACACTGATGCCTCATGGCCTTTTCCAAAAGCAGAAATCACCTCTCCCAGAGTATCTGCCACTCTAGGGGGGTGTATGCTATTCCCAAAAATAGTACAGAGCAAATGTCGTAGCTGAAGATACCTACAAAACTGTGATCTGGGGATCCCAAAATATTGAACCAAATTTTCAAAGGATCTCATCACACCACTCTCATAAAGATCACCGAGTGTATTAACCCCCCTCACAATCCACTTAGACTAACAAAAAGGGGACTTATCAATGCATAGTTTGGGGTTTAGCCATAGGCTCGAGGCAACATTTAGATAAATATCTGAATTAAACACTCTGGACACTTTTTTCCATACTGAGTGCAAATGTGAAATAACGGGGTGTGATTTAACTTCTCTATTTAGTTTGATGGAAAGGCTTTGCAATGGCAAAATAGGGGCAAGAAGTTCTTGTTCAATGCAAAACCAGGGAGGGGCTCTTTCAGGTGGAAGCGACCAATGGGCCAAATGTCTGAGACTGAATGCATAATAATAAAACAAAATCTTGGGTTGGCCTTGCCCACCTTTGTCCATCGACCTATGTAACTTATTGAAATTTAACCTGGCACGCTTACCATTCCAAATGAAGGACTTCGCTATGCTATCAAATTGCCTGAAATAAGAGAGGGGGACATCTATAGGGAGAGATTGTAACAGGTAGTTGAATTTTGGAATACAATTCATTTTAATTACATTAACCTTCCCAATCATCGATAAGTGTAATGAAGCCCAGCTGTCCACATCATTCGAAAACCTTTTTATTAAGGGATCAAAATGAACTGACTAAATCAGACAAATTTGCTGGGAATAAATTCCCAAATACTTAATGCCCTGTTTGGGCCACTGGAAGGTGCCCGGTTGGAAGGCCGTTACTGGACAGTACGCTGTCAAAGCCAAAGCTTCGGATTTAGACCAATTGACTTTGTATCCTGAGAACTTGGTAAAGGAATTAATAATTCTGTGGAGGCAAGGCATAGATCTAGTGGGGTCAGAGACGAATAATAAAATATCATCTGCGTAAAGCAGAAGCTTATGCGCCACACCTCCCGCAATCACCCCTGGAAAATCATCCTCCTTTCTTATCGCGGCTGCTAATGGTTCCAGGGCAAGACAGAACAATAATGGGGAAAGAGGGCAATCCTGCCAGGTACCCCTATCCAGAGTAAAATAATCTGAAATTAGTCCATTTGTTAGTACCGCTGCTACAGGGTGTCTATAAAGTAACTTAATCCAACCAATAAAAGCACTCCCAAACCCATACATTTCCAAAATCTTAAAAAGATAATCCCATTCTACCATATCAAACGCCTTTTCGGTGTCAAGTGAGATGGCAGCGACCGGAGATTGATCATTCGCTACTGACCACAAGATACTGATGAAACGCCTGATGTTATCAGAAGAGCTATGGCCCCGAATAAACCCCACCTGATCTATATGTATAAATGATGTCATAACTTTACTTAATCGGTTAGCCAGAATTTTTGACAATCTAACTGGATCAGGGAAATTGGACGGTAACTTTTACACTCGCTTGGATCTTTGTCCTTTTTAAGAATCAGACTGATCCGGGATTGTGTCATGGTTGGCGGGAGCTTTCCATTCTTTAATGATTCTGTATAAACTTCTAACAAAAGTGGAGCCAGTTCTGTAGCATAAGATTTGAAAAACTCAGCGGCAAAACCGTCAGGCCCTGGAGCCTTGCCTGTAGGCAGGGCCTTAATTACCTCATCAAGCTCTTCTAAGTTTATCTCAGAATCAAGAGAATTTTTTTGCTCAGTTGTCAGTTTAGGAATATCTAATGGTTCCACAAAGTTTCTAATATCTTCATCAGTAGACGAAGACGTGGAACTATAGAGATCAAGGTAGAATTCTTTAAAAGCATTATTAATATCAATGGCCAAGGTAAATATTTCACCACCAGCAGATTTCACTGAGGGAATGATAGAAAGAGACTCTCTCTGCTTTATACTGTATATCTGGCCAAAAGTTTTCCTGCTTTGTCCCCCGACTCATAGTATGACTGTCTTGCCCTGAATAACCAAAACTCCACTTTCCACGACAAAATAGTATTATATCTATATTTCAATCGTGTCAATTCTCTGAGGCCATCAGATGACAAATGGCGCTTCAGCTCTACCTCTGCACTTTTAATATTTCCTTCCAACTCCACGAATTCTCGTGCTTTGGATTTTTTGATGAATGAGGCACACTGTATGATCCGACCCCTATGAACCGCCTTAAGTGCCTCACAAGCCACGCCCACAGAGGATACTGAGGACCAATTGGTCTCCATATAAACATTGATTTCCGTATTTAACATTTGTTGGAAATCAGGATTTTGCAAAAGGGATACATTAAAGCTCCAAACTATATGATTTATTTTTCTCTATATGTGGCAACACCTCTAAACTCACCAGGGCATGATCTGAGACTAAAATGTTTCCAATTGAGCAATCAACAACAGATGAAATGAGGGACTTGGATATAAAAAAAATCTGTTCTAGAATAAATCTTATGGACTGATGAAAAAAATGTATAGTCCCTACCAGATGGGTTCAAAAGTCTCCAAATATCTGTAAGACCAAGATTTTTACATATCCTGTGAAGCGTCAGTTTTGCTCTAGGGGGCTTACACACTTTTGCTTCACTATGATCAAGGATTGAGTCCATCAATAGATTAAAGTCTCCTCCCAATATGATATCATGAGGGGTGCCAGCTGTTTGCAACATCCATTCAAGATCTAAAAAATAGCCCTGATCATCAGCATTAGGTGCGTAAATATTAGCCAAAATAAACCTTTGCCCCTGAATTTCAGCTAAAACAATAATTACTCTCCCTAATTTATCTTTAATCTGTTGGAGACATTTGAATTGTAGATGCTTATTTACCAATATAATGACTCCCTTGCTCTTACTTGAGCCAGTACTAAAAAAAACATGTCCACCCCATATCTTCCCAAATTTTTCAGCTTCCTGCAGGGAAAGATGCTTTTCTTGAAGAAACACTATATCATATTTCTTACGTTTAAGAAAAGTAATAACCTTCCTTCTTTTTATAGGGTGCCCCAATCCATTTACATTCCATATGGAGAGAGACAATCCACTTAACAATTGACATTTTGATATAGTAGAAAAAATAAATTGTGTGTAAAAAATAAAATAATACAGACCACATTCCCCATTAGTGAAACAATCAAACCCCGAACTTCCCCGCACACAACAGCGCCAACCGGCGACGATCCCTCTAAACTCAAAAGGTCCATGAATGCCCACGAGCCCCCACGACAACTTTGCCACAATTTTTATTACATAACAGAAAATACTTTGTACAATAAACCCCAGCCAATAGGCAGAATGAACACAAAGAACATGTAGATTCATTCACAGAACTGTCTCAAAGGTGTGATCCTCCACAAAACAAATTCCAACTGATATAAAACCATTCAGATTCCTTGGACAGACAAACGAATGATCAGTGAGCCAGCTGTTATGAGTTTAGCAGATGACATAATCATTCCAGTGTCCCGTAAAAATACTCAACAAAACAAACTCCAGCCGGCAAGAGGTATAAGCACGAAGAACGAAAGATTAATCCCCAGCTGTTCCAAAGGAGTGTTATTCAACAGAACATACTCCAGCCGCTAGGTGGAACCAATGCAAAAAGAAACAAATCCGGCATCCCGGTTCCCCGGATGATCAAGTCAATTCACTCGGAGGCCGCATAAAAGTATATACCATGACTTACTCAATCCGTCAACTTTATAAAACACATCCTTTGTGTGAGCAGCATGTAGATATTTTGCGGTCATCCGTAGTGTCCACTCTCAAACTGGTCGGGATCTTCCGTCAATGTAAAAGTTTCTTTAAGGAAAAATGTTATTCACAAAACAAACTCCAGCCGCTAGGCGGAGCTAACACAGAAGGAAACCAAAATGACTCCCAGCTTCCTCAAAAGCCAGAGTAAGTACAGCGAGTCGACCCATTCACATGAGAAACACCCAACGGTTTACTCACCCACTGATTCAATAAAAGACATTGCCTAATCGGGACATGTAAATACTTTGCAACCGTCCTTCGCTTCTATTCTCAGCTTGGCCAGAAACATCAATGCAAAAGTGATTTTACGTTGATGCAACAGTTTCTTGCATTCCCTAAACCAATCGCGTTTCTCTCTTGTCGAACTCGCAAAGTCCGGGAACAAGAAAATATCATGATTCTGCCAAGAAAGCTTCTCTTTGCTCCTCGCCTGGCGCAACACAAGATCTTTATTGGATGATCTCAGAAATCTGGCCAGGATTGATCGGGGCCTGTCTAACTCAGCAGATCTGCAAGCAGGGACTCTGTGAGCTCGCTTCATTTCCAACTTGTGGCCTGTTATGTCAAGCAGACTCGGGAAGAGCTTGTCCAGGAATTTCACCATATCTCTGCCCTCCTCATGCTCAGGAATTCCAACTATTGGAACGTTATTCCTGTGGCTTCTATTCTCAAGATCTTCAAGCTTTTCAAGAACTCATTCCATATCAACTTTGGTCACAGGTGGATTAGCGGATGATTCCCTCTCCGAAAGACTCCAAATAATCGATTCGTTTCTCAGCATCTGCCACTCTTGTAACTAACTCAGATAATTTTATTTCCATCACTGTAATCGATCGACGTTTTACAGCAAGATCCTCCAAATCAGCAAGAACCTTCGTCAGCATCACCGACATGTTGAACAACTAATGCTGGATCTTCTCTCCCGCCGCGCCATCTAAATCGAGTCCCCGGTCTGTAGGCCTGTCGGGGCTTTCATCCTGAATACGTAAGTGTCTTTTAATGTCTCCAGAGCCCGAGGATTTTGACTTCTTTGCCATGTTTTACCTCAAAGAGCAAATGTGTAACTGGGTGTATCGAATTTCACCAGATTATTACAGTCGCTCGCACGTCTGCTTCTTGCATGGCATCACGTGACCCCCCACATTGTGTGGAATCTTAAATATTTCTTATATTATGTCATACGTTTTTCAAAATCACGCAGAGGGCACAAAGCGGTAAGGGATGCCAGTGATTGCCGTTTCTGGCATGCCAGTGATTGCCGTTTCTGGCATGCCAGTGATTGCCCCTCCACGTGCCAATGCTGGCACGTGTGCCATAGGTTGCCGACCCCTGGGGTAGACTATTGCATCATTAGCTTAGCAACATGCTAACACTAAATCAATTGTAAGTCGAGTCTCCCATGCGCTTCACAAGAGAAGCGCTATTTTTTATGATGCACTATAGAGTTACAAATTTAAGTTGCTGCCTTAGTATGTAGAGTGTCCAAATCAGTCACTTATAAGGTTCCATTTGAGTTAGGATCAGTTAAGTAGCTTTCTAAGCTAATTAAACTTCAGTCAAGGTGCTCTTTTTAAAAAGGACTTAGCTACACTACAAGTTCAGGGACTATCACACTAGGCTTTGAACATGCAAAAACATTTTCGAAAAACGCTATGACCAGGATAATGTCACACGGGAAGGCTTCTGGTTTTAGTAAATAACATTTCTTAGTATGAAATAACATGAGTTAGTGATAATTAGTATCTTTGGTGTAAGCCCTGTCCTACAGTTCAGCGTCAAGATTCTCGCTCGAAGCAACAGATTCTGCCGGAAGGCGAAGATGGCAGGGGAGAGGAGCTTACCCCTAGAGCAGGACCTAAACATGTGGTGTTGGGGTGGAGATGGTTGAAAGCTGTGCATTGTATGAGCAAAGGAAGACAGCTGAGGCCTTATGAGACATAGGCTAGTATCGTGATAGGATGAGAAGCCAAAATTGAATTAATGAATGACATAATGCTACCAAATCAAAATCAAAAATCAAATCACTTTTATTGTCACACAACCATATACACAAGTGCAATAGTTTGTGAAATTCTTGGGTGCTGTTCCGAGCAACATAGCAGTCGTGAAAGTGATGAGACATATACCAATTTACAATAAACATCAGATTAACACAACACAATTAAAGTCTAATATACACATAATTACACACAACACAATATACAAATAATAACATACACTGTACAGTATACAATACACACAATACAATAAAAAAGTATATATAGTATAGATAGAATGTACAGTAGGTTGTATTGTACTGTATTGACATTCAGGCTGTCAGTTAATAGTAAGTTGTTAAGAGAGAATCTAATATAATAATAATATAATTTATGACAGTCCGGTGTGAGATATAAGAGTAAGGGTAATAAAGTGCAGTGCTGATGTATTTGATCATGAGAGATCAAGAGTTCAAAAGTCTGATTGCTTAGGGGAAGAAGCTATCATGAAGTCGGCTGGTGCGGGTCCTGGTGCTGCGATACCGCCTGCCTGATGGTAGCAGTGAGAACAGCCCATGGCTCGGGTGGCTGGAGTCTCTGATGATCCTCCGAGCTTTTTTCACACACCACCTGGTATATATGTCCTGGAGGGAGGGAAGCTCACCTCCGAAAATGTGTCTGGCAGTTCGCACCACCCTTTGCAGTGCTTTGCGGTTGTGGGTGGTGCTATTGCCGTACCAGGTAGAGATGCAGCCAGTCAGGATGGTCTCTACAGTGCAGGTGTAGAACTGTGTGAGGATGTGGCGGTTCATTCCAAACTCCCTCAGCCATCTCAGGAAGAAGAGGCACTGATGAGCCTTCTTCACAACGGCTTCAATGTGGATGGACCATGTGAGATCCTCAGTGATGTGGACACCCAGGAACTTGAAGCTGCTGACTCTTTCCACTGGTGCTTCATTGATGATGATGGGACTGTGTTCTCTTTCTTTTCTTCTGAAGTCCACCACAAGATCCTTTGTCTTACTGACGTTGAGGGAGAGGTTGTGCTCCTGACACCAGTGTGTCAGAGTGTGCACCTCCTCTCTGTAGGCTGTTTCATCATTGTCAGTGATCAGACCTACCACCGCCGTGTCATCAGCAAACTTAATGATGGCATTGGAGCTGTGTGTTGCCACACAGTCATGTGTGTACAGAGAATACAAGAGTGGGCTGAAAACACAGCCCTGCGGGGCTCCAGTGTTGAGGGTCAGTGATGAGGAGATGTTGCTGCCCATTCTAACCACCTGGCGTCTGCTTGACAGGCAGTCCAGGATCCAGCTGCACAGCGAGCTGTTTAAGCCCAGAGCCCGGAGTTTCTCATCAAGCTTGGAGGGCACTATGGTGTTGAATGCAGAGCTGTACTCTACAAACAGCATTCTCACATAAGTGTTCTTTTTTTCCAGGTGGGAGAGAGCAGTGTGTATTGTAGATGCAATGGCATCATCAGTGGAGCGGTTGTTGTGGCAAGCAAACTGCAATGGGTCAAGTGAGAGAGGCAGCACAGAGCAGATGTAATCTCTGATTAGTCTCTCAAAGCCTTTGCTGATGATGGGGGTCAGAGCAACAGGAAGCCAGTCATTTAAGCAAGTGATTTTGGATTGCTTTGGAACAGGCACAATGGTGGATGTTTTGAAGCATGTGGGGACTACAGACAAAGAGAGGGAAAGATTGAAAATGTCCGTAAAAACACCAGCCAGTTGGTTCGCGCACGCTCTGATGACGCAGCCCGGAATGCCGTCTGGACCTGCTGCTTTGCGGATATTCACCCGTCGGAAGGATCGGGTTACATCCGCTACAGAGACGGAGAGTGAACTAACCTCTGTAGCTTCAGCCGCGAGAGCTCTCTCCACGAGGGCGGTGTTATTTCCCTCGAAACGAGCATAAAAAGTATTTAGCTCATCCGGGAGAGAGGCAGCAGTGTTCATGGCGGAGTTTTTATTACCTTTAAAGTCTGTGATGATATTAATTCCCTGCCACATGCTTCTAGAGTTGGTGGTGTTAAACTGTCCTTCAATCTTGTTCCTGTACTGGCGTTTTGCTGTTCTTTTTCGGAGGCCATAACTGGCTTGTTTAAGCTCCTCCGCGTTCCCGGAATTAAAAGCAGAGGTCTGCACATTAAGTGCCGCGCGAACATCGCTATTAATCCATGGCTTCTGGTTCGGGTAGATCCGTATTGTTTTGGTCGGAACGATGTCCTCTACGCACTTTCTGATGAAACACGTTACGCTATCAAAAGCTCGATGTCGTCATCAGAGGCGGACCGGAACATCTCCCAGTCCGTGTGATCAAAACAGTCTTGTAGCGTAGAGTCTGATTGGTCTGACCAGCACTGGATCATTCTGAGGGCGGGTGCTTCCTGTTTCAGTTTCTGCCTGTAAGCGGGCAGAAGCAGAATGGAAGAGTGGTCCGATTTGCCAAATGGTGGGCGGGGGAGGGATTTGTAGCCATCCCGGAAGGGAGAGAAGCAATGGTTCAAAACCCGGTCCCCTCGTGTGTTAAAACTAATGTGTTGGTGGTATTTTGGTGCGACTGATTTGAAACTGGCTTTGTTAAAGTCCCCGGTCACAATAAACGCGGCCTCAGGGTGCGCGGTTTCCTGTTTGCTTATAATCCCCTACAGTTCCTTGAGTGCCCGGTCTGTGTCGGCTTGTGGCGGGATGTACACAGCAGTGATAATGACCGCTGTGAATTCCCTCGGTAGCCAGAATGGTCGACACAGAAGCATGAGAAATTCCAGATCAGGAGAGCAGAAAGACTTGATAAAATGTACGTTCCTCTGATCACACCAGGATTTGTTGATCATAAAACATACACCACCACCTCTGTTTTACCTGAGAGGTCTTTCGCTCTGTCCGCTCGGTGCACGGAGAACCCCACGGGTTCAATGGCTGAGTCTGGAATCTCCGTAGACATCCAAGTTTCTGTAAGGCAGATAATGCAGCAGTCTCTCGTCTCTCGTTGGAAAGAGATCCGCGCTTTCAGCTCGCAGAGCCTATTATCCAGAGACTGAACATTTGCCAGTAGAATACTGGGTAGCGGGGGTCAATTTGCGCGGCGTCTTACTCTGATGAGAACGCCAGCTCTGTTTCCCCTTTTCCTCCTGCATTTCCGTGGCCGGGCAGCCCAGACAAAGGCTCCACTGCCGTGTTTGTAAACAGCAGGTCGGCATTGAGAAATTTGAAGTCCGGTTTACGGTGTATAATTGCTGAACCAATGTCCAAAAGTGTTTGTCTGTCGTAGACAATAAGGCAGACAACATCCAAGACAAAACGTATCCTTTGAAATGAGCCAAGAGGTCAGTGTGCGATCTTCTATTGGTCATGCTTCCTCTCGTCATCCAGATTTGCAGTTCAGAGTTCAGCTTGAACTTTGGTACGCAGCGTTGTACGAAATTTCTTAACATGAACTTGCATTTCCAATCTCCCGCATTCGGATGCTTTGAATGTAAGTGAATGGAGTGCGAAGTGGACTGTGGCTGCCCTTTTACTAAAAAAACTAGCTTGCACCTGATTGAGGAGAGGAAGAAGACAGCTCACAGTCCAGACACACTCCAAACTTTCAAAACAGTTTCAGCTGATGTAGATCGCACAGTATGAGGGAATTATACAAAAATACAAAATAAGTAAATACAGAAGCACTTTCGTTGTGAAATAAAGCGGAGCCGAAGCTGCCGTTCCGCTTAAGCAATACTTGTGTGTCGAGTGCCTTTAAAGGAAACATGCCGGTGTTATATCTTTAATGCATCCTTTATTAATGTTCAAATAATAAGAAAGCAGGTCATATAAATAAGTACAAACTCAAAACTGGCATTTCTCTGTGTGGTCAGAACCGCTTCTATGAGTCGCGTGAAGTGACCCGATCTAAGGGAGAGAGATTGAAACTGCACCTGGCTGATGCACACTCGACCCTCGAGCGCGCGCTTGCAGCAGCTAGATTATAACGTGATGGCTTGCGACGTATTGAATCAAAATATATGTGTCACGGTGTGCTTCTTATCGTGAAGAAAATTGGCAATATGCAGCTTTATTAATATGAGAGAGTTTGTTTTTTTGAGAGTTAAAGATGGATTGAAGTGAACATAAAGGTGAGAGAGGGTAGTCTTCGCCCCATTATACACTGCAACAAAATAAGTTTTTGATTTGTTTTTGTTTTGGCTTGTTTTCCAATATAAATATCTAAAACTCTTTTAAAACAACATACATGTAATCTAGCAGTTATACTGCAGATGAAACATTTGTTGTCTGAGAATATTGAATATAATATAAAAAATACAAATATTTTAAAATATCTAAAATCCTTTAAAAAAAAAAAAAAATATGCATTCACCTGAGAAGCAGCATATAAGATATTTTAGAGAATAGATCTTGAGTATAAGTATATTTTGTCTTTACTGCACTCGCAGAAGTATAACCAAGTGAAAAAATACACTTATATGCAAAATACACTTACATACAGTTATATTCAAGATACATTCTCTTGAATTCTTAATATCTTATATGTTGCTTCTCAAGTAAATGTATCTTGTTTTAAGGATTTTTAGACAATTTAAATGGAAAACAAGACAAAAACACTTGATAACAAGAGGATTTTTTTGCAGTTAATTTTTTACTGAATTAAACTTTGTTGCTTTAATTCAGTGAATGTTAATTAGAGGTATTTTTAAAATATGATTTTGTCCTCTTTATTGTTAGTAAGCACGTTTAATAAAACCTTTTATCTCGGGGCACAAGCTGAATAATCGGTTAAGAGCTAATGATTAATCATTGCAATAATTGCCCAAACAGTCGAATAATCGTACTAGGAATCGTTAGATTAGTCAATTATCAAAATAATCGTTAGTTGCAGCCCTACTGCAGATTTTATGAAGCTACATTTAAGACTTTTTTTACGACCTTTTTAAGACCAACTATATAAAATGTAAGGAATCAATTGAAGAGAACACAATACGTCAATATGTGAGGAGTCATATTTATAGCAACAATTCAAAGTTTAAAAATGCAACTTTCAATAGATCTTCATTACTTTTTAACTCATTTTACAAAAAAAGTATTTTAAGCCTTGAAAACCTCTGCTCCCAACCACCAGAAATGGAAATAACTTTAACCTTCTGATCAGACCCACTGTATCAGCTATATTCCTCCACGCCACTGCTGTGTCACTAACTGAAAGATGAAGCAGCACATACCACCACAATTTATCGATCTAATGTAAGCCATGTGGCGCAGAAATTAGGCCTAGTCTTCACTCTAAAATAACTTAAACAGGGTGACTAGATTTTTAAATCTCAAAATGGGACACTTGAGTATGCTTGTGTATGAATGACGTATTTATTTTTTAAATGAGGGATCATAAAAATTGCATTTTGTTTTTATTTAGTACTGCCGTGAAGAAGATCCTCCCTCACATAAATTCCACAAGACAAAATAGTAACTGAATTTACACACATGATCCCGTTCAGAAGTTTACATTCCCATGTTTGTGTAATAATTGGTCATGAGTCCCTGCTTTGTCCTGAGCAGTGACGATGTCCACATTTCTTAAGAAAAACCTCCCAACTACTGTGCAGTTATTTGGTTTCTCAGCATCTTCTGCACATTTGAGTTCTTCAGTGGCTATATAATGAGATCCAGCTTTTGAAATTTGGGACAATTGAGGGACTCATACATAACTATTACAAAAGGTGTAAACAATTACTGATGCTCAAGAAGAACCAAGATGTGCAAACTTTTGAACAAGATGATTTGTATATTTTGTGTTATGTAGTTTATAAAAGGCAGTAGTACAAAAAAAATCTTTTATCTCTTATAGGCTATTTGTATACATTCTGAAAGGTGTGTGGAAACTTATAAAAACAAAAGGGGCATGCAAATTCCTGCATTTTACTGTATATATAGTTTGTTAAAATGTATTTTTTATTTTGTTTTTCAAGATTTAACCACATTGTAATTTTTTTTTAATGTACAACTTCCATGTAGCCTATTCCATCCATTTTGGCTTGTAGATTTAACCACATTTTAGCTCGTTGTTGAAAATAAATTTTTATTGGCAAATTTTCACAAAGAACGCAGCGCCAAGTGCATGACATCATTGCCATGGTAACCAGATTGTAACGAATGGTTGCTGAGATGAGACGCTGGATCTAAATGTAGGCTTTTAATGAAGATGATAATAGTGAAACAAACATGAACTCATAAAGCAACAAACAAGAACTGACAAAGAAATGCAAAACTAGAGGGTATATACACACACACACACAAGGGCTAATGAGGGAATGGAAAACAGGTGAGAACAATGGGGAACAGATGGCAGTGATGAGGGCAGTGATTAGGGCAGTGCATGATGGGAAATGTAGTCCGGGGAAACACTTCAAAATAAGAGTTCTAGAAAACACTAGGGAGACAGACTGTGACACAGATACATTTCAGCGGATTTGCTGAAAAACTAGAATAAAAGCATCATCAAATCAACGTGCAATGCATCAAAATTTCTTCTCTTCTCTGCAAACGATACCAAAGGCAATAGCGAGAAGGAAAATGAATATATTAAATGTAATTAGAAAAAAATCAGTGAGCCTACCAGCTGAAACCGGGACATAATTACATTGTTTAGAGCAGTGGCATATCCAATAATCTCCAGAATATTAGAGATTATCCTTTGACTTATATATATACTTAATATATATTTATAAACACTTTAAAAATGCATAGATTCTGATTTCTGAAAGTGTGAAAGAACTGAGTGGTTTGAATGCACCACTTCTCTGTTCAGGAAAATTTGGTAAAAAAAAAAATTATTTGGGCAAAAAATGGGCCCATTCATTTTTGTTGAGGCCCACCCAAAAGTAATTTCCTGGCTACGCCCTTGGTTTAGAGAATTGTCGGGACACCGGGATACACCTCTTAAAAACGGGACGTCTGGTTACCCTGCTTAAACGCAACAAGAAAACAATCCCACATACAACATTTAATGCCATGCCATGACCTTATGAATTTAAGACTTGTTGCTCCGATTTAAGACCTTTTTAAGGCCTTAATTTGCGGAAGGGCGAATTAAGATTTTTTAAGACCTTTAGAAACCCTGATTTAGAATGCTGTCTATGTAGGCTGTACACACCAAGTAAGGTCACTATATTTTGGAACAGATCCCATATTCTAAGATACGGTTCATCCGCATGTGATTTTATAGCTGCTGGAAATATGCTGCGATTTTTCATGTAAAGAGTTTTGAGTTTGAATTCAGTGACATTTCAAATGATGATGTCAGCGTTCCAGGGCTCCAGTTACCATCCCATAGTGAAAATGTAAGAGGTTTCCATGGCAATCAATATTGCACAGCCCTGAGTCATCGCTGAGCAGTTTCCTTTCCATGTGTAACTCGCATTGTGCCACGTGCAGCGTGCTTCCCCTGCGCTCGTAAACACAGTTGTATTCAATTAGCGAAGTTCTCTTTGCTCTTTGTCTGTCAGCCTCAATATTGCTCTGTTTTTTTGCTCAATTCTCATATTTTCCCTCGCTCTCAGACACACACAAACACAAAACACAATCACAATCGCATAAAACAATATAAAAACTCAAAGCGTGACAGCTGTGGGCCACAGAAGAGTTGTTTGATATGTGTATCATGTTAAAAGCAATCTAAATCATGGTCATGTGGTTAGACATTCCTATAAGTGTGTGTTTATGTGGGAGTGAAGAAGGAAGAATTGTGGTTTTGAGGAAAAAAGACTAGACTTCCTAGGAAGAATCAAATCGGGCAGAGCTCAGCGACTTTCTAAACCCTTTTCTTTTTTACCTCCTCTTCTTTTTGTCTGTCTTTCTGTTTGTATGTGTGTATGTGTGTGTGTAAAGCAGCTATCCTTTGTAATTAGCATGTTATCAATATGAGGAGTGTTTAAAGCTGAACCCTATGCCCTGGGCATCATCACTGTGGGACTTTAAAGCAGATCTGTTTACACCACAGTACAACAACAGTGTGTTATGATGGGAACTTTGTCGCCTAAGGAAACAAGACACTGAAAGCAAAAGAGAGAGAGAAAGAAAGAGATTTAAAGGAATAGTTTACCCAAATATGAAAATTCTTGGAAAATTAACTCACCTTCATGTCGTTCCAAACTTGTATGCCATTATTTTGTCTGAAAAGAATCTCTATGGAGCCCATGTCCATACAGCGACAGTTCATAGTGACCATGTCTATCAACCTCCAAAAAGGCACATTAAAAGCACCATAAAAGTAGTCCATACGTCTTTTGCGTTATATTTAAAGTATTCTGAAGCCATACAATAGCTTTGCGTAAGGAACAGATCAAAATTAAAGCTGTTATTACAGAAAATCTTGCCCCCCACCATAGCTCTCAAATTTCATTTGTGCTAACACATATTCAAACTTGCCGTGTGACTGTAACGCAGTTCCTTACTTAGTGTCTTGTAATCAATCACAATGTGCCTAGTTTGAATGTACAGAAGTGCGGAGCTTGATCTCATGAAAATTACATGACGGTGGTGACATTTTTGCTAAAATATATTACGTGGTTCAATACATATATCGTGGCAGTTCTGAGTAGAAACGTCCACTGGGTGGCGCTAAAAGCGAGTTAAATGTTCTCCCAAACAGATGAGGTTTTTAAGGTTAATGCTCTATCAAGTTTACAATCAACAAAACCTACTTCCCTACCTTAAACCTTAAACCTAAACACCTAAACCTATCCAATAGTGTCATAAAAAGCAAATGTAAAATGAAAACGCAATTACTGAAGCAACCACGTCATTTTGTGGGGCTCATATGTTTCACGTGTGGACTCGCTACTGTATATGTTTTCCTTCTTCATTATGCGTCCATTTGTATTTCATGAAAGAAAGAAATATGCGTTTGGAATGACATGAGGATGAGTAAACGATGACAGTTTTTTATTTATTTATTTATTTATTTTTGCATGAACTATTCCTTCAACTTCCAGCACGTGCTGTGTGGAACTCACTTAAAACATGCAGTATCAGTACGACAAACAAGTTTTTTGACAGTGTTTAGGAAACGTAGAAGACAGTGGGATGCGTGCATGTGAATCTTTACATATTTGTTTTTCTCTGAGCTTTAGAAGAACCATCTGCAGTGTGGACTCTCTCTTTCTTTCTCTCTTACACATGTAATTGATGCTGAAGCCTGATATAAAAAATGTCTCTGGCTTCTGCCACATCTCACCATTAAAAGTCATCTCATTTTCAGTGGCTCAACACATGCACGCTGCCGTGTACCATGTGCATAGATTTCATCAGTTTGTCTAACAGGAGATATCGGTTTGACCATGTTTAGAACATTATTGAATGAGATTGAGACTAACCCTGGAGAGTTTTTATCCATGAACAACCTAACTGTGCACGATTATGTGGTTTGTTGCATTTTGTTATTTGCATTTAGCATTGTTTTCCCCTGCTGTATTTGATGCTAGCAGAACAGACCTGCATACTATGTATGTGGGTTGCGACCCACCAGTTGAGAACCACTGCTTTAATGAATCTAAGGCCACTTCCAACCTAATCTGTTTGAATTTGAATTTCCTAACGTCATTGTTTTCAAAAGTATTCATAACTAGACTGATCTGACTATGTATTTGTTGAAAGTAGTTTGAAAGTTCTTCAGCTGAAATCGGTTTGTGCTTCCTGAAATTCTAATCACTGCCCCTAGTGGCCGAAGCTGGAAGCTCCAGTTTCCAGGGGAAATATCCACAGAGTAGCGCAAAAAGCAAGTTGCATTTTTATTGTAAATTATGTAACACTATCAGGCAACAGGAATGCATATTTTATTAACTCTACCTCCTAACCCAAACCCCAACCCTAAACCTAACCATTCGTGGGGTGTCATTTTAGAGCAAACATGCTACCTTTGAATCATGTTCACCATTGTTTATGTAATTGTGATTACTTCCTGGTTCCTACAGGACCAGAGCCCAAGTCTTGGAGGTTGCTCACGCAATATGCTATCAGCAGTGCTAAACGGAAATGTGATCATTACTGAACTGACGCAAAAATGTCTGATGGAGGATGGTGCTTGTCAGTAATTAGGCGGAATGGGGTTGATTTCAGAGTACATGAACTTTCAGAAGCATCTAACGATTTCCCGCATGATCATGTTGTCCGAACATAGCCTCCACATTTCTGTATCACTAACTAGTTTTGATATTTACTGTCAGAATAATTGTGCTGTAATATTATGTCAATTTATCATATTCTCTTGAAATACTGGAAGAACTCCACAAAACAGTAACCTTTGACCTTTATTTTGTGACTGGGAGAGGGTTCCAGGGTCATTAGCCTGTAGTAGGATTCTCCACTCTGCTCAGTGTGTGTGTGTGTGTGTGTGTGTGGGTAAAGTGCACTGAAACACCACCAAAACCAACATTTACACTCTCAGATGAATCAGTGTGTGTTAGAAAATTGGTGAAAACTGCCCCTTCGTGTGTGTGTGTGTGTGTGTGTGTGTGTGTGTGTTTACTAAAAAAAAAAACAGCACTGAGCACAGCTGTTGAGAGTTATTCAGGCAAACGAGGAAGAGAATGAGAGAGTGCACAAAAGCAAGAGAGAGAGCGGTAAGAATAAGTCGTCGTGGTAAATTGGACACATGCTGCACCAGATGTGTTTACAATTCATGGGACTTGCACAGTTTGAATTCAATTTGTGTGTGTATTTGTGATTTGCGCCGTTACACCTTTCCAATAGCCATTTCCTTAGTTGCATTCAAAGATGCACAATCTAGAATAGAAACTTTTCTCAGCAGAACCCTCTATTCTTCAACAAAGAATATTTCTGAACATGGAAAAGCACTTTAAAGACCCCATGAAACTGTCAACATGCTAACACAAAACATCGACATGCTGCTTCCAAATCTTCATGTACTCTGAAATCGACCACATTCTGCTACATTACTGACAGTGCCATCCCCGTCACACAGTTTTGCATCAGTTCGAATGTGAACACCTTTTCATGTGGTGCTAATGATAGCTCGTTGTGCACGCAAATCTCCGTGATCAGGAAGTAGTAGCGTTTACATAAACAATGTTAAGCACAATTTAGAGGTTGCATTTTTACTCCACTGACGGTCAGTTTTTGGGCTGGGGTTTGGGTAATAAAGTAGGGTTAATAAAATATGCATTCCTGTTGACTGTATTGCATCATTTACAACAAAAAATATAACTCGCTTTGGCGCCACCCTCATTTCACCTCATCAACACTTCCAGTGGAGTCACATGACTCTATGCAAGGGTTGGTCGTTAAAAGGTGTACTCCATTTAAACTTTCCTACAATTATCCTTTTAAGCAATATTAACCGGTGATAACTGTAATAGTTTTGTTTGCTAAACTGTGCTGGGAGGGCAGGATGTCGAAAAATTCGAAATCGTTGGCCTGTGGGGACACTTACGTGTTGGATGCCTTGCAGGATCAGGATGGCGAAGGTCCCGTTGATAGTGGCAGCGAGCTTCATGAAGTTGATCGGAATATCTCGAACATTCATGCAGCGCAATGGAGGTGAAACTTTCCACCCTAATCACAAGAATAGACGATGTTGAAAAACGGGTCGAGTTTCTGGAGTTGGCCGAATGGCCACCAAGGCTGATGTGGAACACATGTGGGAAAAACTAGTGGATATAAACTCAGCAAAAAAAGAAACGTCCTCACACTTTCAACTGCTTTTATTTTCAGCAAACTTAACGTGTAAATATTTGTATGAACATAAAAAGATTCAACATCTAAGACATAAACTGAACAAGTTTCACAGACCTGTGATGAACAGAAATTGAATATGTCCCTGAACAAAGGGGGGCGGTCAAAATCAAAAGTAAAAACAGTCAGTATCTGGTGTGGCCACCAGCTGCATTAAGTACTGCAGTGCATCTCCTCCTCATGGACTGCACCAGATTTGCCAGTTCTTGCTGTGAGATGTTACCCCACACTTCCACCAAGGCACTTGCAAGTTCCTGGACATTTCTGGGGGGAATGGCCCTAGCCCTCACTCTCTGATCCAACAGGTCCCAGACGTGTTTAATGGGATTGAGATCCGGGCTCTTCGCTGGTCATGGCAGAACACTGACATTCCTGTCTTGTAGGAAATCATGCACAGAATGAGCAATTTGGCTGGTGGCATTGTCATGCTGGAGGGTCATGTCAGGATGAGCCTGCAGGAAGGGTACCACATGAGGGAGGAGGATGTCTTCCCTGTAAAGTACAGCATTGAGATTGCCTGCAATGACAACAAGCTCAGTCCGATGATGCTGTGACACACCGCCCCAGACCATGACGGACCCTCCACCACCAAATTGATCCCGCTCCAGAGTACAGGTCTCGGTGTAACGCTCATTCCTTCAATGATAAACGTGAGTCCGACCATCACCCCTGGTGAGACAAAACCGCAGCTCGTCAGTGAAGAGCACTTTTTGCCAGTCCTGTCTGGTTCAGCGAAGGTGGGTTTGTGTCCATAGGCCATTGTTTCCAAAGTGAAAGTCAGTGAAAGTGGAAAATAATATTCATATATCATATTTTTATGGCAATTCTTTGACCTGGACATTTTGGATCTCTAAGGCTCTGAGTGTGTTTTTTTTGTTTTGTTTTTTGTTTTTAAATCTGACACTGCACAAAAAATAATAATGCATCAAAATCAATGTTGTTGCTAATCACTGACATATCCCGGACTGTGATATTCCAAAAAAATGAAATAAATAAATAAATAAATTGTCCTTAGCATTTAGTATATGGAAAATAATTTTTTGTTTTTGTTTTTTGGTGGATTAGATGTGTATATTAAGAAATAGAGCAAATACCTGTCGTCTCTGGAAGGCTCTCAGTGAAGAACACATGGAGAGAAATGCGATTATGGTCTAAATTCTAAATTGTGTCCTTTGTAGAATTTTTCTTTTCTTCTTTTGTCTCTTTATTTGTTGATTGTTGTATTTTTATTTTCTCAATATTTTTCTTCTTTTTGTGTTTATATTGGGTGTATATATCCCAGGCTTTGACCATGGTGTTTTTTGTTGGGGATTGGGAATTGGGAGAGGGAATCAGTGGGGGTTTGAAGGGATTAACAGTTGATTCTGTGCATTTATATTATGTTTTATTCTGTTTTGTTTTGAATCAATAAAAAGTTTGAATCTGGAAAAAAAAGAAGAAAATAAAACACTTCCAGTTATGGCCACTGGGGGCAGTAGTTAAAATTTCAGTAAGCACAAACCGATTTCATCAGCAAAATTTTTGACCTCCTGTTGGCGAATTTACAGTGTGATCAGTCTGGAAATCATTTGACGTGCACAGTTTTATGTCCGGTGTTGAAGTTTGGGTGGGGCATATCAAAGGGCTCATCCCTATTTTTTTAAATAGCCAATAGGCTTTAGTTCTGTCACATTATTAATCTATTTGCTAGTCTTTTGCATGTTATATTAGTGGGAGGTATATTCTCATTCTAGAGAGCATTTGATTGGACTAAAATTTAGTACAAGATTGTCCATCAAATATATTTATGGTCTGTTTACCCGGAAGAGAATGACTGTACATTTTAAAGGCTGTGTTTACAGTATTTTCTAAAAGTTCATTTTGTGATTAGGTCTTTTTTAGGTGTACACTAGAATATAGATGGCTTCAAAGCATTAGTTTACATTATGTTATAAGCTCTGTCAAGCTCAATACAGCACTGAAATTGAAAACATTTCACAAAAGCATTCACTTCCATCTTCTGTAGAGTTGTTTTCCACTATTTTTAATGTCGACACACCCTTTCGAAGGGCTCAACTCGGGTTGAATAGAATTAAGAGTTTCCCATTGGTAAATAAGACTTTGTTTGGTCATTAATGTACACACACACACACACAATTAACAAAGCGGCGGCCTCAAACACACGACTTCAGGCCCATAAATACATGTTTGTCACAGCTGTTGAGTCTGCTCATTCTGTCATATGGTAACCACTGATCTATCCACCAAGTCGATAGAGAGATAGATCCATGGAAACACACAATTCCATACAAGAATTTGCATTTCATGTTGTTAAGAGTCCTCCAAAATTTAATTGAAACATCTACTGTAATATAATGATTGTTTTGCAATTTATACATTGCTTGCAAAAATGTATTTTATTTAGAATACAATACTTAATTTTTGTTCTGACAAACTTGCCACAAACTTGCTGCAAACTGTTAAAAATAGTATATAAAACTAAAAAAAAAGTAATTTGACATTCCAGGTCTACTGTCTTACTACAAATCTAAAGCAACCATGTATTAAAGTGGATTTTTTTATGGGAGAGAAAACCATTAAAGGGATAGTTCACCCAAAAATGAAAATTCTCTAATCATTTACTCACCCTCATGCCATCCCAGACGTGTATGACTTTCTTTCTTCTACGTAACACAATCAAAGATTTTTAGAAAAATATCTCAGCTCTATACTGTAGGTCCATACAATGCAAGTGAATGGTGGCCAGAACTTTTAAGATTCAAAAAGCACATAAAGGCAGCATAAAAGACTCCAGTGGTTTAATCCATGTCTTCAGAAGTGATATGATAAGTGTGGGTGAGAAACAGATCAATATATAAGTCCTTTTTTTAATATAAATTATGGGATATGCATAAAGAAAGAAAAACAAAAGTTAAAGTGGAGATTTAATTTTTCTCAGTTTGTGAAAGGTTCTCAGCAGTTTAGGTGTAAGATACTAAAATATAGGACAAACGGCGTCACGTACGAATTTTGTACAGAATGCAATTTTGGTCCCTTAAATGCGTGACGATTTCGTATTAAATGGGACAGTTGGCAACTTTTTCCACATTAGCTTGTGTGTTCATGCGCAAACTTGTGTTGTTTAGCACAAAAACAACACAAGTTTTCACGTGAACATGTGGATTAGAAAGAAAGTAATATGGGTTTGGAACAACATGAGGGTGAGCAAATGATGACAGAATTTCCATTTTTGGATTAGCTATTCCTTTAAGGTTGATGAATGATGTCCAAATGAATATGGTTTCAAACGATCCTTGAATTATCAATGGCATCTAGATTTCTGGTTAATTACACTTCTTAGTCGATGCTTGTTTTTCCCTGAATTCCCGTTGTTTTGCCTGCACTGGATGACTCACACGAAACAAAACATGCAGCAGGTCTATTAGGGTACAAGTCACGGAAACATCTGGAATTCTCAGTTCTAAACAGACAGACTTGCAGATGCCCCTCTGCTAAATCACTGAACAATATAGTACCCATCATCTCTGATATCTTCAAGAGCTTCATGATAAACCAAAGAGTTCAGCCAGACGGAGGAGATGCATCTTGGTTCTATATTAATTATGAGGTTACTTAGAAGGCAGCTGCCTATTAATGGCAGGGGCGCTTTAAGGTACCCCTGAGCCCATGGGCTTGCTGGTCCGCTGAGGCCACTTTCAAGTTGTTGAGCGTTGTAGTACTTTAAATGTTGCACAGTTAAAGTACAACAACCGCGTCTCAAGTTGTAGGCCCCTGGGCTTCAGCCCGTATAAGCCCATGCGTTAATGTGCCCCTGATTAGAGGCTGTGTGTTATAGTAATTTTACTATGGGTAAGAGGTGTTCTTAGACCCAAAAATCTGTGCATGTGTACGCAAACACTTCTAGCTCCGCAAGTTCGATTTCCTGTGTCATTGCATTCCCAAATGTGTCAGAACGCAATTAATCAAGTATGCACTGAATTCTCAGTGGTGCCACATGGGGCACTATAGTGAATAATTACTGACATAGCGCAGCAACAATTTAAATAAAATATTAATGAGCAAGTTAGTTAACCCTCAGAGACCCAATCATTCACATCTTATGTATTTTATTTTTTCCTCCTTTATGTTTTTAGATAGCCACTGATTATAAAAACGAAGTGCCAAACAGTGCGGCTATTTGCACTCCAATAGTCTGGCGGAAACACACCAATTAAAAATAAACTGTGCCTCTAGTGCTGCTGCAATGGAGTGTAACGATAGTGTGACTGTGCTTTTTTTTTTGTGCAGACAACCTGGGTTAGATTCCCACTTTTGTTCAACTTTTTCCCATTCTGTTTCCAGTCTCCACTATTAATATTTCCTTTAATACTACTACTAAAAATTCCTTGAAGTAGATTTGGTCAAGGTGAAGGTCTGGGAGTTAAGAGAAAGGTTTGATCTGGGTAAAAATTAACCATATTTTTACTATAGTAGAATTGTAGTAACCATGTTTTTTGACGGAAGCAATAGTTTTAATGCAATTAACTATGGTGTTACAACAGTAATATGGTGATAATATAGTAACCATGTTTGATTTTTTGGTTACTATGATTTTACTACAAAATACCAAAGTGATACTATGGTTACTGTAGTAAAACCCTTGGGAATTTTTGTAAGGGAAGATTAGGGTTAGGTTTAGATGTTGGTGTAAGGTGTCTGTGGGGCTCTGAATAAACACAAAATACACGCTGCAGTGATGCCCCTATACTGTAGCTATGTTAGTATTTAATTAGGGTTGCAAATATATCTAACACTATTTGCACATAGTGCATAGAGGATACTTTTTGCTGCTACTTAGTGCAAATATCCTCTGGCTTATAAAAATCAAGATTTTTAAAGGAAAATTCCGGGTTCAATACTAGTTAAGCTCAGTCGACAGTATTTGTGGCATAAAGTTGACTATCACAAAAATTACTTTTGTACCTCCTTTTCTTTAAAAATAAAAATAAAGATGCAAAAATCGGGGTTAAAGTAAGGCACTTTAAATGGAAGTGCTTTTATAAAATTATAAGCTTCACACTTCTGCCTAAAAACCCTCCAAAATGGGCCCCATTAACTTCTATTGTAAGTGCCTCACAGTAACCTTGATTTTTGATTTTTGTACAGGAGAGACAAGCCGAAATATATATATATATATATATATATATATATATATATATTTTTTTTTTTTTTTTTTTTTTTGTAGTAATCAATATGCAAAAAGCTTAACTAGTACTGAACCCCGAATATTCCTTCAAGCATATTTTGTTTTGGGCATAATTGTATGTGACTGAAGTAAACAATGGCAGTCAATGGGAAAATCTTGATTTTTAAGCATGCTTTTCTTCGGGGTGTGACTTGTGTGACATTTAGTAAGCTGTAACATAAGTAACACATCCGGTTCAATGGCACAGACATTTGAAGGTAACTCTACTGCCCCCTTGAGTACATAAGTTCATGTGCATTTGCATACTTGTGTAAAGTAGCCTATGTTTCTAACCTGAAACGCCCTTATCTGTTGTAAAAACACAGAAATGACTCATCTCAAGCGGCCATATCACCCTGCCGCTCAAGACCGGTTGCCCGCTGAAGCTAAGCAGGGTTGATCCTGGCCAGTACCTGGATGAAGATTGCTGTTGGAAGAGGTATTAGGGAGGCCAGCAAGGGGTGCTCACCCAGTAGGTCTGTATGGGTCCTAATGCCCCAGTATAGTGATGGGGACACTGTACTGTATATGAGATGTTAAATTGAGGTACTGACTCTCTGTGGTCATTAAAAATCCCAGGGCACTTCTCGTAAAGAGTAGGGGTGTAACCCTGGTGTCTTGGCCAAATTCCCCCCATTGGCCCTTATCATGGCCTCCTAATAATCCCCATCCCTGAATTGGCTACATCACTCTACTCTCCTCTCCACCAATAGCTGGTGTGTGGTGAGTATACTGGCGCACTATGGCTGCCTTTGCATCATCCAGGTGGATGCTGCACACTGGTGGTGGTTGAGGAGATTCCCCCTATACTATGTAAAGTGCTTTGAGTGCCTAGAAAAGTGCTATATAAATGTAAGGAATTGTTATTATTCAATAATGGCTACAGCAATATGATAAAAGTCATCAGTGTTTAATGAATTATTTGATCAGAAACTATGGTTACCATGGTAAATTAATAAGGGTTTAGGTTGAGATCCATCCATTTTAAAAAGGACTGATTTTTCCTTGCATACCTAAACTTTTTAAGTAAATATATTCATGCATTTAAAAGAATAGTTCACCCAAAAATGAAAATTCTCTCATCATTTACTCACCCTCATGCCATCCCAGATGTGTATGACTTTCTTTCTTCAGCAGAACACAAATGAGGATCTTTAGAAAAATATCTCAGCTCTGTAGGTCCATACAATGCAAGTGAATGGTGGCCAGAACTTTGAAGCTCTAAAAAGTACATAAAGGCAGCATAAAAGTAACCCATAGGACTTCAGTGGTTAAATGCATATCTTCTGAAGCAAGATGATAGGTTTGGGGGAGACACAGATCAAATTTTCAGATCCTTTTTGACTATAAATCTCTACTTTCACTTTCACTTCCACATTCTTCATCTTTTGTTTTTGGTGATTCGTATTCTTCGTGCATATCACCACCTAGTGGGAAGGGAGGAGGATTTATAGTAAAAAAGGACTTAAATATTGATCTGTTTGTCACCCACACCCTGGCATGAGGGTGAGTAACAGTGTTGGATGTAATGCATTACTAAGTAATTAATTACTGTAATTAAATTACTTTTTCATTGAAAAACAAATCAAGTAATTTTCAAGTAAAATCAGTAATTTAATTACAGTTACTTCTGATGTAATTGCGTTAAATACTGTATAGACTCTAGAACAATTTTATATAAAATAATAGTGAATTTAAAATCGAAATATAACGTCTAATGTTAAAATGTATGTTTTCTAATTTAATGCAAACCTCTTAAATTCTTTGGCCAGTTCATGAATAATTTATTTGATTTTATATGATTTATTTGAAAGAATTAAAAGAACAATTTCATGTCTATCCTTGTATTTTTCATCTAGTCGAGGTTGATAAGGGTTTTAGTAATTAGTAAAAAGTAATGCAATTACTTTTCATAAAGAGTAATTAGTACAGTAATCTAATTACACCGTAGAAGATGTAATTAGTAGTTATTAATTAATTACTTTTTTAGAGTAACTTACCCAACACTGGTGAGTAAGCTTTTAGAGAATTGGATGAGAGAATTTTAATTTTGGGGTAAACTGTTCCTTTAATGTAAATTTGTTCATTTGCTGACCACATGATTGGTCGTGTGATATTCTCTCTCTCATCCAGATGTGTGTTTTGAAGCTGCTGCAGTGCTGGTTCTGGTTTCAGAGTGTGAAATGTTTTCCTGACACATCAGGGAAAGAGAAATGTAACTCTCTCGGGTGCATGCAGCCTATATATCTTTCTTCTCCACACACAGAGATGCTTGAGTCAGGACATGACATAGACTGATTTCATAGTAAGTGAATAAAGTTTGCTATACGCTTAGCCATATAATGACACTAGTAGATTTACAGTATTCACATTAATGCATTTGGCAAACACCTTTACACACATCTTACAGTGCATTCAGGCTATACATTTTATCAGTACATGTTGAACCCATGACCTTGAGCTACAGGAATGCAAATGAACATGTGTCACTATATAATTGAGGACTGTGACACTCTCAGGTCAGTTGAAGGGAAATGAGGAAGCGGGAACCAGCTTGCACTCTTTAAGGTGATTTATTTTGCTTTCGCTTTTCAGCTTAAACACAAAACTCATCAGCATCACAAACATAAATTCAGACTGCAGTCCGTGCAGTCATAATACTCAGGTCCCTCTCTCCCAACTGCCGCTCTGGCTGCTCCTTATCTCTCTCTAGCACTTCACTGTAACACAGAGATAATTCCCCCAGGTGTCAATCCTTACCGTTCTTCCTCTCCTGGGTTCGCTCTCCACAGACGTTGCTCGGCTACGGCCACATTCACCACAAGGACATTTTGGGCCTCACAAATATAGCAAAACAAGTGAACACACACATTAAATCATGGAAAAGCTCGGGGGGGCCTGGGTAGCTCAGCGAGTAAAGATGCTGACTACCACCCCTGGAGTCGCAAGTTCAATTCCAGGGCGTACTGAGGTCTCCTAAGCAACCAAATTGGCCCGGTTGCTAGGGAGGGTAGAGTTGCTAGCGAGGGTAACCTCCTCGTTGTTGCTATAATGTGGTTCGTTCTCGGTGGGGCGCGTGGTGAGTTGTGCGTGGATGCTGTGGAGAATAGTGTGAAGCCTCCACACACGCTACATCTCCGCAGTAACACGCTCAACAAGCCGTGTGATAAGATGCATGGATTGATGGTCTCAGACACAGAGGCAACTGAGATTCGTCCTCTGCCACCTGGATTGAGGCGAGTCACTACACCACCATGAGGACTTAGAGCGCATTGGGAATTGGGCATTCCAAATTGGGGATAAAAAGGGGAGAAAATTAAAAAAAAAAAAAAATCATGGCAAAGCTCATATAAAGATTCTATATTTATTCACAAATATAATTTGACTGTCCTGCAAGTGTTTGTAAATCATAAAGTCCCTTTTCTTTTATTTGCTCGTTGCTGTGTAATAAGTAAAAGCATCCCACTGAGCGCAGCTGCAGAGCCCGTGGTGCTGGGTCTCAGAGCTGTTCCGGATTGAGCCAGTCCTGTGTACCGCTTTGATGGGAATGGATGGGAGCTTTGCACCAAAACATCTTCAAACAAAACCTGGCCTTCATGGCATGCTGTCTTTTTACCAGGTCACAGATAGAGCAAAGTCTCATTGGAACGGCACCTGATGTGAAACGGACAGTAACTTCATATTTATAGATCTCAGCTTAAAGACATATCAACGACTGGGTGATTGCAAAAAACCAAAACAAATCTCGATACTTTTCAACCTTTTGATGATTCAATGTATGTCTATCTATATATCTATCTTCTATCTATCTATCTATCTATCTATCTATCTATATATATATATATATATATATATATATATATATATATATATATATATATATATATATATATATTAGATTTAAGTATTTGTTCTGAAATGGCTTTAAAGGGAGATTTTTGTTAAATGCAAGACATTAAATACAGTAAAATCTAGTTAAAGGTATTTTTTCCACACTTATTTTTACTAAATGAACAGAAGGAAGGAATTTTATTTAATCATTTTAATTTATTCAATAAAATTAAATATAGCAATACATAATAATGTCATAGTAATGACAGTGATATCTACACACAATTTTTACTACAACATTTTAAAGCATGTAAAATGCCATGTGGAGACTTCAGTGAACATTTTTGAGTGATGATGCAAACAAATCATATGAACTGCTTCATGGAAATGAATTAAAGTTCCCAATTCCATCAGCATTTTAATGAGGATTAAAGCACTCTTTGGGAAACTTAAAGGGATAGTTCACCCAAAAATGAAAATTCTGTCATCATTTCTTTCTTCAGCAGAACACAAACCAAGATTTTTAGAAGAATATTTCAGCTCTGTAGGTCCATACAATGCAAGTGAAAACTTTGAAGCTCCAAAAATCACATAAAGGCAGCATAAAAGTAATCCATACGACTCCAGTGGTTAAATCCATGTTTTCAGAAGCAATCCAGTCAGTTTTGGGTGAGAACAGACCAAAAATATAACAAATTTTTCACAATAAATCTTGACATCAGCAGTTTCCTTGGCGATCATGATTTCAAGCTCAATTACACTTTCTAGTGCCATCTAGCGTTCTGTGCATGCGTCAAGAACTTGGAAGTGTAATTCGAGCTTGAAATCATGATTGTGCCTAGAGACTGCAATGGCAAGATGTACAGTGAAGAAATAGTTATATTTTGGTCTGTTCTCAACCAAAATTGATTAGATCACTTCTGAAGACATGGATTAAACCACTGGAGTCTTATGGATTACTTTTATGTTGCCTTTATGTGTTTTATGGCGCTTCAAAGTTTTGGTTACTATTTACTTGCATTGTATGGACCTAAAGAGCTGAAATATTCTTCTAAAAATCTTTGTTTGTGTTCTGCATTAGATAGAAAGTCATACACATCTGGGATGGCATGGAGGTGAGTAAATTATGAAATAATGTTTTTCTCATTATCCCTAATCGCCACATAAAAAGCACTTTAAAGTAATTGAGGTAATCGCAATGTTGGTTAATTTTATACTGCCAACAAAATAACATTAAATGGATTGTAACTTTTTGACATATTGCCCAGCCCTTGGGCTATCCCCTAAAAAAATAAAAAATAAAAAAATAATACATTTACGTATGTCATTTTCCTCTCAAAATAAGTTCTGTAAGTCACATAACATAAGATCTTATGGATAGTGTACAGCACATACGAGAAAGAAATGAGGGGGAGTTCTGGCTACACACATTCCCAGCACAGTTAGTAGAAACATACAGTAATCACACATTCATTCACTGACTAAACACACACACCCTTGAGGTCCCACACACACTCTTCCATTGCCTCTTGATCTGTGTACAGTGATAAACCAGTGTGCAATTTAAAAACCGCAGGGAACAAAAGACCAGGAGCCCTCTAAACATTAACAGAGTCATAATGACTGAGCTTTGTGTGTTTCTCACATAGCAACACTTTTGTTGCTCTCCCCAGAAGCAAGATGCAGTTAGCTAGTAAGCTAGTTAGCTTTAGCTTTGGGAACATCCTTATAAGGATAAATAGTTCACATAGACACTACATAATGTCCTTATTCACTTGCAACAAGTATTTTAGAGTTTAGTTTTAAGTTCGCAACCCATTTTACTTTCTTAATCTGCCGTACTTCAGAGTGAAACAGAATATTCAATGAGAAAAAATTTAGGGTGGGACTTTTATGCACCAGGAATTGACTGGATCATGAAAAGTGGGTGTTACATATCAAAATGGACCCGGGTGGTTGGAGGAAATTAGTTAAAAAATCAAGAGGGCTTGGTGACATCAGCCAAAAAAGAAAGTCATTTGAGAGGCAGGGTCAGTTTTGTCTCCATGTTGACTTAAAGGTCAGTCTTTAATAGACCTAAATAAATTAAAGTCAATAACAAAGCTAGGCAAATATGTGTTTGTGTGTGCCTATCCACATTTTCTTGTTTTCCAACGTGCCCTATCATATGTTAAAAGTGTCATAAATGTTTGAACTTTGCACTACATTTGTGTTTATTTATTCTGTGTTCTTTCTTATTTATGTCTTGCATTGCACAGCAAAGTCTTTATCATTTCCTTATGTTTTCATAGGGAATCTCTCTTATCTTTTGTTTTTATTATAGGCTACCTGCATGCCTGTACAAAGATATGTGTGAGAATGACCCTGATCGACTTGTGAAAATGTTCAAATTTTTTAGAGCAGAATATCCAAGCTTCTCTTTTCAGTACAAAGTAAATGGTGACCACCACGCCTGTCAAACATGATATTCAAGGCATGCATACACTCAAAGAAATAGCTCTTTGGCTGAACTTGATTCAGCCATGGACAGGGGTTCCACTTGTTTGAAATGAGTTTTCTTAACTTAAAATTTCTATGTAATCTCAACACAGACACTTTGTGTAGAAAGAACCTAATTGAATTAAGTAAACCCAAGAAATTTAGACATGTCAATGTAACTCAATAAATCTCTTTTATTTATTTATTTATGTTCTAACTAATGAAAAAGAATGTTAGCATCCTAAATACATGCTGGTTGGAAACACTACAGAATGTAGTTTAGTAACTATGCTATGGTTAGCACAGCATTTATTCAACAAAGTGAGCAATTAATTGCATATGCAACATCTCCCTGTCCTCATCATTAGCTAATGCTCTTCACCATAATGGTAACCCCCAAAACTCTTCTAAATCCCAACATAACAAAACATTAAACACTAACAAGTATTCCCTTGTACATTTATCTTGCACAAAAACACATAAAATAACACTTAATTATTTTCTTTCTTTTTTTTTTATGTCCTTTTCTCCCCAATTTGGCATGCCCTATTCCCACTGCTTACTAGGTCCTCGTGGTGGCACGGTTACTCACCTCAATCCGGGTGGTGGAGGACAAGTCTCAGTTGCCTCTGCTTCTGAGACCGTCAATCCAAGCATCTTATCAAGTGGCCGCAGAGACTCCCAGCATGTGGAGGCTCATGCTACTCTCCATGATTCACGCACAAATTACCACGCGCCACGTTGAGACATAAGGTTACCCCATGTGACTCTACCCTCCCTAGCAACCGGGCCAATTTGGTTGCTTACCTGGCTGGAGTCACTCAGCACGCCCTGGATTCGAAATCGCGACTCCACTTAATTTAACATTTACTGTCCCTATCGAAATGAGAAATGGAAATCCCCTGCCTAGTTTCATTAATGCTACATTAACACTACAAAAAGTATTCATGTAGTCTCAACTCAAATGGATTAAATAAACTTCCATTTTACTAATTTAAATGGATCAAATGCAATAAAATCAAGTTTTGCTTTGAATTGTTTTGCTTTAGTTCATTTTATTTAAGTAAATCGAACAAGCAGTGTAGGCTACACACAAAAACACAATTATCTCACAAATAATTGTCAACTACGAGCACAACTGTGAATAGAACAAGGCAATTTTCAATCATGACACTTCAGATTCTTTTAAAGAAGCTGCAAAAGTTTTTCATTACATTTTTAAAAGGAAATCACAACATCTGGATAAGCTTACAGTGATTTGAAATGTGTTACTCATATGGTCCTGTTGAAAGTATTTACAGTGTCTGGCTTCTGTTGAGCTATTTAATCTCCAGAAAACAAAGAAGGATTTGCAATAGTTGTGTTTTCCCTTCAAACAAACTCCAAAACTTTCCTCTGCACGCACTCAAACATTGCTGATCAATTTCTGGCCCAAGATGCAGAGTAGCTGAGCAGAGTCAGCAGACCAGAGTAAGATAATTCCCATCAGGTGGTGGTCCACTCGCTCTGTTTAGCAGATGCTCAGGTGCTAACACAGAGCTGATCTCTGATCAGTTCACCTAGATTGCAAATGTAAAGCATCGTTAGACCACAGCAAACCTCAATCCATATAAAGAATCTAAATATTTGAGAGCTGACTTGTTATCTGTCCATGTAAAATCATAAAATCTGCTCATCTTAGGTCAGTTTTGGTGCAACAGGTAGAATATCCAAATATAAGATCATGATTGGAACGCCTGTCATTCACAAAGTTCTACATGTTCATTTATTAAATATTTTGCCCAATTTGATTATGTAACAGGCTGCCAATAAGACTGTACTACGTCCAGCTCCATTTAACAGATTTTACCATGTTTCATTCATTCCACAGATCCTTTGAAAGAGTTCTAGCTCAAAACACACACTGAGAGTGGAGCACTTCCCCGGTCTATAACCAGAATCCCATTATATTTATTGAGAAAAGAGAGAAAGAAAAAGTTAGGTTAAAGGTCTAGGAACTATTTTAGCACCCATACACACTCATTTACTATGGGTCTATGAAAGATCTGAAGGACAGTTGAGCCATTACAGGTCTAATATGTAACATTAGTTGCTCATTAACTGTTCTTTTTTCATCTCTCTCTCTCTCTCTCATTCTCACTGATGTGTTTCGCAACACCGCTCCTGCAGGGAAACGACATGCAGGTCACAGCAAGAAAGTAGAGCAAAGACTGTGGGAACTTCTGCTAGTACACAAACATGCATACACGGAAACACAAAATGAGCGTGACATTACTTTAAAACATCTCAGTTATGGTCAGAGCCATAGCCTAGCAGGCTGCGCTCATGACATTCCCGAGTTTGAGTCCCGGCTCGTGAGGTCCTTTCCCTATCCCATTCCCACTCTTCTCCCTCTCATTTCCTGTCACCTCTCTACTTTCCCTATCCCATTAAAAAGCCAAGAGGCCATAACAAAAAAAAAAAAAATTAAAATAAAACATCATAGTTATGAATGATCAATCTTAAAAATGGCAAATAGACGCATAAACAGACATGCAAACAGACCAACAAGACAGACTGATAAAGGTTTTCTCACAAGGGTGAGGAAACCCCAACCATCAGTCACGGATGAACAGATAATGCGAAAAGATACAGGATAGTAAAACTGCATGCCTCATGAAGCATAAGGGAGAAAGAGTTACATATTAGTGACCTAGCACGGCAATGCTATTTGCCTGATAACATAATGCATATCTGCCTGTAGCTGCAGGCCTATTATGTTGCAAATATCAGTTTTGAAAATGTGTGGGTGATGTTTAATGATGTCACCACATTTTTGAGTTCTGAGGAATTGGGAGAGTCTTATATTACTTGATACAACACCTTGATAATGCTGCTAGATAAAGAGCTTAAACCAAAAGAAGCTAGATAGCTTGACTTAGCTCATCTTCCAGCCTGGTTTTGGACACTTGTCAGCTTGTCAAGATGGAAGATCAGTTGGCCGACCAACTAGACCAGCTGAAGACCAGTTTGGCCAGGCTGGGAGACCAGCTTAAACCAACCTTTTTTTTTAATTTTTATTTATTGAGAATAATGTGCATTGATGAATCATGCACAATAAGACCATGAATGTGAATTAAGAAAGTAAATAGGGTCCATTTTGAGTTCATGTTGACTTTATTTTTACTTTTACTTTTTACAGGACCTTCAAAATATAAGAAAATAATGAAGAACTGTGATAAATTCTCTAGAAAATACACATAATTTCTAGCTGCATACACTCAAAAAAAGCTCTTTGGCTGAACTTGATTCAGTCGTGGACTGTGGTTCCACATGTTTGAAATGAGTTTTCTTAACTTTAAATTACTATGTAATCTCAACACAAACACTTTGTGAAGAAAGAACCTAGGTGAATTGAGTAAACCCAACAAATTTAGACATGTCAGTGTAACTCAAATTAATCTCTTTTATTTCTTTATGTACTAACTAGTGCAAGTGAATGTTAGCATGCTAAATACATGCTGGTTGGAAGCACTACATTGTGTAGTGTAGTATTTATGCTATGGTTAGCACAGCATTTCCTCAACGAAGTGAGCAATCAGTTTCATGTGCGACATCTACCTGTCCTCATCGTTGGCTCAAGCTCCAGTCTTCATTAATGGTAACCCCCAAAACTCCAACAAAACAGAAACTCTTCTGAATCTCAACATAACAAAACATTAAACACTAATAAGAATCCCCCTTTATATTTATCTTGCACAACAACACATAAAATAACACTTAATTTTAACATTTACTGTCCCCATCGTGTCCCAAGCCAAGCATGATGGCAAATGGAAATCCCCTGCCCAGTTTCATCAATGCTACATTGACACCACAAAAAGTATTCGTGTAGTCCCAACTCAAATGGATTAAGTAAACTTCCATTTTACAAATGTAAGTGGATAGAATGAAATCAAATTGTGACAAAATGTTCTAGAATTGTATTGCTTATGTTCATTTTAATTAAGCTAATTGAACAAGCAGCAAAAATCCTTTTTTTGTGAGTGTAAAGATCACAACTGATTGTTTGTTATATCTAATTATTTATTCATGAGATAAACCTACATTTTAAATATGTGAATGAAACCAATCTCTTCACTTCAGTCTCTATCTCTCTGCTCTAAGTGAGGAGCCTACCTTTGCCTCATTATGGCTTCCTTTCCTTGTTTTCAGTTAATGAAATGCTGTTTGTGCCATCCTGTAGAGGCTAGAGGCTGAGGGGGGCATGTCCCAAGGGGAGGGGGTGGGCGGCTCCTGCTTAGGCCTGTGCCATAATCTATTCATGATAGCTTTTTAAGGGGAGTGAGACCCAGCTGCTCTAATTTAAAAATAAAGACCCCCACCTTTATCCACCCCTCCTTGCCTCCATCTCTATTCCGCAGGAGATCCCCCTCCTGATCCTATCTTTCTCTTCCATGTTCTTTTCATTAGGGACTTTCCTAAGACAGCCTAACATGGACTGGGAGATGATTAACCGCTTCACGTTTAGCTTTGAAAAGAGCAGTTTGTCGTTCTGAGAGAAAGCCTTCTCCGAGCAGCTGCCATTACAGGCCCGTGAAAAGACTGAGGCTGTTTCTGTGCTGAAAACAAAGGGGAACTAGCAGGGGTCCTGTGTTATGATATTCATGGTTTGTGCTCATGAATAATATATGTATATTAACGGGACTGTCACAGTGGCAACTTGTGCCAAAATGTGTTGCGAATGAACCTCATGAGAATGCAATCAAGCAAAGTAGCTGAAATGCAATAAGGCAAAGGCATTAGGTCAGAGGGTGATGCTTAATGCGATTCGGCCTGACAGTCTTCAGCATGCGGACATTTCAAGATAAGGTCTATGCGTGCTTATGGGAAAAACACAGTGATAGATCATATTTATGCTATTAGTGTTGAATGAACCTTAGTCAAAGTAGAGAGCATTTTTAATTTTAGACAAATGAAAACAAGGCTGAAGTATAGACATACGCTGCATCAGAGTATGCATAGTTCTGTACTATATAGTATGCAACAAAAAAAAAACGTGGAGTAGTGTGGAGTAGTGTGTTCGAATCCACATAAAAGAGTAGGGGTGAAATACACGAATGCTTCTACATCCGTTGAGATTCTGAAGTGCCCATACACTTGATGCTTTTCTATCCCACAATCCCACAGGAGATGAGGAGACGTCATTAAAAACTATGAATTAAAAAAACAACAACAGAGAACCATGAGTCTGGCGGCTCTTTCCAACTGTAAATGCTATATATACCAAGAAAGATTTTCCTTGTGCTTAAATTGTGCTTGTTTAACCAAACCAGAGTAGATTATTTTCGTAGTTGTTGTTGCTACGTCATATATTCGGGTCACGAGACAATGCCCATGTTCCCGGACTGCATACCTAAAGAACATATTTTTTTACTGTGCGTTTGTCATCAAATGCCGCATGTACTGTGAGAGTACACGATTATGGATGCAGCTACACAGTCTGTGCAATGGGATGTACTGTTGTGTACCTTAAGTATCAAAGAAATGACAAATATGTCTTTTCAGTGGACAAAAAACTGCGAAAACATAGCACCTTAAAGGAATAGTTCACCCAAAAATTAACATTTTAAAAAGTAATCCATATGACTCCAGTGGTTAAAAACGATTCATTAGAATTTATATGATAGATGTGGGTGAGAAACAGATCAATATTTAAGTCCTTATTTTTCCCCCATAAATATTGATCTGTTTCTCAGCCACATCTATCATATTGGTTCTGAAGACATGGATTTAACCACTGGAGTCTTATGGATTACTTTTATTCTGCCTTTGTGTGCATTTTGAGCTTCAAAGTTTTGGACCCTGTTGACTTGCATTATATGGACCTACAGAGCTGAGATATTCTTCTAAGGCTACTCCACACTAATACGTTTTCGTTTGAAAATGCATCTTTTTCTCTACGTTTTGGCCTTCTGTCCACACTGAGATGGCGTTTTTGTCAGCAAAAACGGAGCTTTTTGAAACGCTCTCACAAGTGGATAAATTTGAAAACGCCGTCTTTGCATTGTAGTATGGACAGGGAAGACAGAGATGACACAGTCATGTGATCCATTCAACCCAAAACAATCAAGATGGTGGCCCACGTTGTAGCAGCGTTATTGTGCCTGTTATTCACTTTGAGAGCGTTGGTAAAGCCAAACGTTACTTTGTTCAGCCTTCACAATCCATTCCTTCAAAGGCGGTGCGAAGTTTACTTGGAATTGATATCCGGCCTCGAAACACAAGGACAATTACATTTCAGCTCGTACATGCAACGCCGATTTTTTGCATGCGCAGTAAGGGGATTTAAGAGTTTTCATTAGTTTCAGTGTGGACGAGCAACTTTTGGAAAACGTTTGAAAACGGCAGTGGACACAGAGCCTTTCGAAAATGAAAACGCGTTATTAAATTTATCCGGATTAATGTAGACGTAGCCTAAAAATCTTAGTTTGTGTTCAGCAAAAGTAAGTGATATACATCTGGGATGGCATGAGGGTGAGTAAATGATGAGAGAATTTTCATTTTTGGGTGAACTGTTCCTTTAAGACAGCATAAAATTGACTGTATACACATCCTTCAGAGCCTTGTTTTCATTCACTTAAAATTAATTATGACGTCTACTATGACGAAAGTTTATGAATGCTTAGTCATCCCAAGATGTATTTATTTATTTATTGTAAATATTATTTGGACTATTTTGAGGTGATCTTGTACCCTCATACATTTTAAAAGGTACACATACTTCAATTTCATATATCCAATACTTCAAACTTACCAGGCTACAATATTATTATTTTATTATTATTATTTATTCTGATGCCGTTGTTTGTTTTGGATTTAATATTCACCTGATTTAAAAAAAATAAATAAAAAAAAATGACAACATAAATTGCATTAGAAAATAAGGTGGGTGTTGTTTTTACTTATAGCCCCGCCCGCTCATGAATATGTAGGTACCAAGTGTTAGTCACACCCCTCCTCCGTGAACGCGCTGTATAGATGAAGCTCTCGGCCAGTTGCATTCGCAGCTTTTCTCTCAACCCGTGGGCATTGTTGTAAAACAGAAGGACAATAAAAGAATAGACTGGCGGATAATAGAGCATCAGAAGGGGCATCAGGGAATCTCTTTATTGGATCTGAGCGGCTCTGTCCTTGTGCATGTGGCACTATATGAGAGCCGTGTGTCGGCTGAACTACTAATTTCGCAGCGAACGGTCCAAGCAGACAGAGGAGACATGATTCGGAGACGGAGTCCAAGTTTTGCGCTGCTGTCCGTTCATGTGCTTTTGCTGTGCCTGTGGATGAGGGTACGTGGGGTTGTGCTTTTCATATGATATGACATGACCAAAAAAAATTATGCAATGCAATACGAGCTTTTAAATATATTAATTAAAGTCAGTGAACCTATTGAGAGATGTTCTCAATGTTTTTTTTTCGTGCATTTTTTTTCTTTTTGTTTTGAAAGTTCAACTTCATGCAGATAACTGCATTTTGCAATTTTGCATTAGATAGATAGATAGTAAACAATATACAAAACAACATAGTACTCATACACATGTACGCAGAGACAATTATTGCACTATTATTGTCATATATAATTTGGTTTAATTCATACCATGCATTTAATCCATATGACAAAGACTTTAAACTAATATAACCCCTATTTTGTTATTGCAGGTATGTGAGGCATCGGGACATTTCGAGTTGCAGGTCTTGTCAATGCAGAATGTGAACGGAGAGCTGCAGAACGGCGCGTGCTGTGACGGCGCGAGGAACGCGGCGGACCGCAGATGCATCGCGGATGAGTGCGATACGTTTTTCCGAGTGTGTTTGAAGGAGTATCAGTCACGGGTGTTCTCGGGAGGCCCGTGTAGCTACGGAAGCGGATCTACTCCCGTTATCGGTGGGAATAATTTTTCTGTCAAACCGCTGGGCGACACGAACGATAAATCGAGGATTGTGCTGCCCTTCAGCTTCGCGTGGCCGGTGAGTTGAACAGAAAGCGCTGTTTTGTTTGCCAAGTAAAGTTGGGTAATCGTAATCTGATTAAACAGGACTCATCCAAAATATGATTAATAGACCGAAATTACCCCCAGTGAATATTTCTCACGGTGGGTTTATTTCTTTAACGTTTCTTGTTTACAAGAAGCTATTGGACATTTCAATCATCAATACTCAGGGGTAAAAAAAAAACCATACAGTTCATTGAACACGCGTTGACCTTTTGTGACAACATGCCCCAACTGTAAGGGTTAAATTGTCACAATGGGAACCTGCCATACCATTAAAAAGCCACTGCTTGTTCAATTTACTTAATTAAAATGTTAACAACACAATTCTAGAACATTTTGTCAAAACTCGATTTTATTGCATTCTATCCATTTAAATTTGTAAAGTGGAAGTTTACTTAATACATTTGAGTTGGGACTACATGAATCAGTTTTCACTTGATTGAAATGCTGCTTAGTTCTTTGAGCAGTTGTTATTAAATTGACAGTGCAACAGTTTCACTTGGTCACCTAGTATATACTAACGATTAATAAAATAAATTAAGTTGGTCCAACATAAGAAAATATACTAAATAAACTGTAGTAAATCGAGTTTGATGAACCTAATAAAGTTACGTTAAAACTACTATAGTACATTACTTAATCCAAATAAATTATGTTGGCTCAATGAAAATGACTATATATTTTCTCCCCAATTTGGAATGCCCAATTCCCAATGCGCTCTAGTGACTCGCCTCAATCCGGGTGGCGGAGGACAAATCTCAGTTGCCTCAGTTGCCTGAGACCGTCAATCCACGCATCTTATCACGTGGCATGTTGAGCGCGTTACCGCAGAGACCTAGTGCGTGTGGAGGCTTCACACTATTCTCCGCAGCATCCACGCACAACTCACCACGCGCCCCACCGAGAGCGAGAACCACATTATAGCGATCACGAGGAGGTTCCTTCATGTGACTCTACCCTCCCTAGCAACCGGGCCAATTTGGTTGCTAAGGAGACCTGGCTGGAGCCACTCAGCACGCCCTGGATTCAAACTCGTGACTCCAGGGGTGGCAGTCAGCGTCAATACTCGCTGAGCTACCCAGGTCCCTGAAAATGGCTTTATCTGATTGAAAGACATTAAATTAAGTGTAAAAACTTTCCACAATTCAGTTAAGTAAGGGTAATGACTTCATTTTATAGGTCAGTGAAACACAAAAATGCATGAAACAGCAAAAATGAAAAAAGTAACATGCCAAAATTGTTCTGGCTGACAAAAACTGTTATTAACTGAATAAAAAAGCAACATATAAAACACATGCGACAACTTGCCGCAATAAAAAGTAATAACTTGCCCCTACTTGACATTTATGTAAAATACCCTTGCCCTGAAACACAGCTGAATCTTTGATTTAAAATCTAGTTAACCTTGTTTTTGCTATTCAAAATTATGATGATATTGTACTTTTAGTTTGGAGGACAGAATTCACAAAAATTATTCTAATTTAAGACAGTTTTGCACTGAGTGTTTGAAACCAACACACAAAACCACTGCTAGAGAAAACACACAGATACTGAGATTAGGCACTGTCTTCTTTATGTAATACCATTTTGGTTTGGATTAGCCCAACCTTCCATGAGGCATCCCATTCCATTTGCAAATATTCAGTTGACATTTCCAGGGATTCTTACCATTTGCTAACAAGTCGTTGTGTTGTGAGTGCCAGTTCTGGCATCATTCATGCACTCTGTGCCATCGCATTCTTCTGTGATGACGTTCAGGTTGGGGGGGGGGGGGGTCATGTTACCCCACCCCAGTCTGCCCACTCAGCCAATATCCTCTCAGAATAGCAGGACAAAGCATTATAAAACACCTGAGATTATCTCCAGTGCCTACTGATGGACATTCAGAGGCTGTTTTACACACAATGGCCACAGGAAACTGCTCTCTCAAAAATATAGGGCCAGATAAAGCCACCATTGATCATAGTAGGGGGTTTTATCTCCCCATCTCTCAATGGCTTTGTCTCAAAACCTAGTGACTTGCCTACCTAGACAACATGTAGGTGCATCATAAGTATGTTCCAGGTCAGTTATGTTCCTATGATGCCAAGAAACGCTTTCTTGGTTGGCAGCTCACTAGGTTTTGAAACACCAAGAATGTGTTCAAATTAGGGGTTTTTCAATTGCTGATGCTGATAACAAATGCCGATATATACAGTGATGACTGTTTACGTTTTGATGTCAAAAGCTGAAAATAACGCGATGATTGCACATCTCATTTAAATGTGATTTTCTTGCATTTTTGGATTATTTGAATAAGCTGATTTTTGATAGTTTTCAGCGTATCGGTGTGCGTGTAAATGTGCTTAGTGTCAAAATAGCCAAATATTGCCAATGTATTGGTTAGGTTAATAAATCGTATGTCATTTGGTCGTTTTAAGATTATTGCCATTGTCCAATAACCATTTCGCTTAATTAACAGAATTTATAGTTTGCCTATCCTTATGTCAGTTTCCAAGATTTTGTGGTAAATGTCCAAAAATATTGGGTTAAAAACTAAAATGTCAGCAACTTTGTATATACCTCATTTGCTGTCATTAAATTGTATTATGTATCAGCCATCAGCCTCTCTAGAAATGGGCATCAGCCATTGAAAAACCCATATCGGTTAACTACTACTTAGAACAGAACATTTTCGAGTGTCAGTGGTGGAAATGTTCCATGTTTACTTTCACAACTCATCAAACCGAACGTCAGAAATAAGAGGTCAAACTAGTCAGTCTGATAGTGCAATTAGGCCTAGTTACCATGGCAGCCGGGCATCAAACATCTAACCCCCTGCTCACGTCTATCAGAGCGGTCTAGACCTGTCTCAGAACAGCTTTGAATGGAGATTAATTAGACATTGTCATCTTGCATGCTTTCTTTTGCATCACAAGTCTACCTAGCAATTGAACTCTGCTCAGGCTGCGATGGGGGATTGTGGGACGATGGTTCAACAAAGCGAGTTTACAAAGAAGCAGAGGGGGACCTTGTGTGTGTTCCAATCCATTTGTTGTTCATTTTCACATCGTCAGCAGTGGTCGGGTCTGTATGAAGGAAATGCAGTGTGTGTGTGGATGTTTAGGGTGGTTTCTAGGTAACCAGCGTCCTGCTGTTAGTGAACTTGGAGCAGCTGAAGTTTAGAGAACTTCTACAGTAGAGGTCGACCAATAGGGGATTTTGCATATACCGATAACTAAGGTGGTGGAAAAGGCCAATAACCAATTTTATGAGGAGCCATAGACCTTTAAGTTCTTGTGTGGCATTTTTCTTGTAGTAAAATGTTTTTTATTACTATGTATTGTTATATTGGTACATATAATTTATATATATATATATATTATGCTTTCTTGTGTTCATTTAGAGCACCTCTTTTTTTTAAAGTGTGAAAAACATGCCTTTTTACTCGCATAAAACATTTTGAATCTAATTGACAACAATGGCTGTTCAGTTGAAATTATAGTGAAAAGAAAACTTGCCCTTTTAAGCCATTTTAGTGCAAATGCATAAATATTGAGATATATATTGAATATAGCTGTCAAAATTAACCTGTTAACACGTGATTAATTAAAAAAGTTTAACATGTTAATTTTTCATAATTGTGTTTAATGCATTTACCGTTAATACAGCATAAACCAGCATTAACACTGGTTGGAAGGGCGAAACCTTTGCGATGTGTTCGCCCGGAGTCATTACACTGATGCACACACCACAAACACACACAACAGTGATTCAGTGTCAGTGATAAAATGATGGGAAAAGGAGCTCTTAATGCTATTTGTTGTACAAAACAAGCCCAGATGAAACTTGCGATAGAAATCAAGTATTTTTCAGCTTATGTAAGGCACATTTTAATTACCACAGAAGCATGTCAAGTCTTAACTATCACCAAAACACAGAATGAAATGTTTTTGTCTGCAAGCGCTTTTCATGTGGAGTTTATAGTGGCACTTGATGCTGACGCCCTGACTCTAATCATGAACACGGCTTCACGATTGCTGTAGGAAAGCGGATAGCCACAGTCTACCGGCATATTAATATTGCGTAGGATGAGAGTTTAAGAGATTTAATGTGCATTGCAATGAAAATGCAACCTATGTGGGGACTAGTTCTTTCAGTTAGTCAAACTCCCACTTTGGGAAATGTTTAATGTTACTTGAACTGGTGCTATTTTAGTACATTTCTATCTTTATACTGTGGAAGGCTTTGTTTGGAAAATGTTAATAAAGCATTATATTGTTACATTTTTTTTTCCTAAGATGGAAATAAATGCAGTTTGACAGAAAAAGAAGTATATTTAGTGTCAATTTTCAGCACTTTCAAAATGTGCGATTAATCGCGATTAACTATAAACAATTATGAGATAATCCCAATTAAAATGTTTAATCGACTGACAGCACTAATATTGAATAAAATAATCTGTCTAATTGTGTGAAGTAAATGTTGTCCAAGAGGTGCTTAATGTTTTTCTCATTCTCTCTCTAGTTCAAAACACCACTGTGTCACTTTCGAAGGAATCTTGTAGTCTTGCTGTCTCTCTCTGCCTCTCTCTCTCTGCCTCTCTCTCTCTCTCTCTCTCTCTCTCTTTCTTTGTGTGTGTTTGAACTTTTGATGGCCTGAGTGCAATACAGCACAACTCTCAGCTCATGCCACACACACTCATCTGACTTCACCTTCATCATTTGTGTGTGTGCGGATGGATTAAAGCCCATAAAGAACCACAGATCCCTCAGACTGCAGAGACAGGAAGAGCAGGCATTATTTGTGTTTGTGAGGTCAGCTCAATGAACACTGCTACAGTAGATCATTCTGATCTGTGTTCCCATCGGTCTCACAACCACTCTTTTGTCTCAATGCTCAGAATTCTTAAGCCATTTTCTTTCGCATTGTTTTTCAGTATTTCATTAAATTTCTTTTGCTCATTTTTCTCACACTTCATCTTGTTGAGTCATTTTCTCATGCATTCATTCTCTCTCCTGTCGGTCCTGTTTCTTATCTTCATTGCTATCTGGGGTGAGAGAAAGAGAGAGAGCGAGTAAAAGTAGTTCAGTGTTTTGATAAAGGAGAGAGTGATGGGCTGAGAATCATTCACTCAGTTGATAAATGGTAGAGGAATCGTGCCACAGTCACTCATTCATTTAGTGGCACCTTGAGCGTTTGATTCATAATGTAATTGAGTTTTCATATATCAGCTCTGGGATGAGTGCTAAGCGAATATTATCTATGAAGTATTTCACTGCGGTAAACATGCACATATGTCTCCATTACGCCCACCTGCAGATACGCATATTCAACTGGATGTTTGTAAATTAATATAAGATGTCATGTTATGCAGATTGTGTCAGGTGTCATGTTTATTGCTGTTGTTTATGTGTCTGTATTTGTCTTTTCAGAGGTCCTATACATTGATTGTGGAGGCCTTGGACTTCAATAATGACTCAAGCACTGGCAGTGAGTGTCACACACACACACACACACACACATACACATTAGTGCAGCTATCCTTATGAGGACTCTCCATGGACATAATGATTCTTATACTGTATGAACTATAGATTCTATCCCCTAAACCTAACCCTACCCCTAAACCTAACCCTCACAAAAAACTTTCTGCATTTTTACATTTTCAAAAAAAACATTGTTTAGTATGTTTTTTAAGAGATTTAAATTATGGGGACACTAGAAATGTCCTCATAAACCACATTTATAGCATAATACCCTTGTAATTACCAGTTTATAACCTAAAAAAAGTCCTTGTAAACCACACAAACCCGCCTGCCCACACACACACACACACGTAAAAGTTGGAAACTTGGGGCATTTGTTGGAGTAGTTTTGTTTGTGTGTGCTTATAGAGTTCACTTTCAGTATTTGCACCATTCAGATTTGAGTGAACATGTGTGTTTGTTTATGTGCCAAATCAGAACAGGAGTGCAAATATCAACTTTTACTTAAAATCAGCACGTCAAGTAGCTTTTAGCATGGGTCCAGTTTTTGTAGTAAAATAGTAAATGAAACAGCATTAATTCTAACCAATCAAATTACTGTTTCAGCTGTTTTTTAGGAAAAGCCTTCATGCCAGGAATGTACCAGTAATGTCTTAAATGCTGTGTACTGTAGGTAGGCATCTCACTAGATTCTGAAACAGAGACACTACTGTAATATAAAAAGTATTAGGCAGTCTATACCGCAACAGGGCCAGCCCACTTTTTCAGTCGTCTTGGTTCCGGAAGTATTTTCACCATTCATTTTTTTCCATAGGGATTTAATGAAATACAAGATCTCAAACTTTGAATTAAATTTTAAATCATGGGAGTGTAGTTCTAGTGTAGTGCACCAGGAAATACTATTAAACACGGTTTTTAAAAGATGAATTAAAGAAAACACAGAATGATGGCTTTAGCAGAAGGATTTTCCATTGATTAACCTTAGTCTTGTCTTTAAAGGGATAGTTCACCTATAAATGAAAATTCTCTCATAATTTATGCCATCCCAGATGTGTATGACTTTCTTTCTTCTGCAGAACACAAACAGATTTTTAGAAGAATATTTCAGCTCTGTAAGTCCATATAATGCAAGTGAATGGTGACCAGAATTTAAAGGTCTAAAAGCAGAAAACGTCAGCATAAATGTAATCTATACGACTCCAGTGGCTAAATCCATGTCTTCTGAAGCAGTATAATAGCTGTGGGTAAGAAACAGATACAAATTTAAGTCCTTTTTGACCATAAATGTCCACTTTCACTGGCACATTCTTCTATTTTTTTTTTTGCGATTCACATTCTCTGTGCATATCGCCACCTACTGGGCAGGGAGGAGAATTTATAATAAAGAAGAACATAAATATTGATCTGTTTTTCACCCACAATCTGTTTTTGTGTTCAGTGACATCTCATATCACTTCTAAAGACATGGACTTAACCACTGGAGTCGTATGTATAACTTTTATCCTGCCTTTATGTGCTTTTTTGAGCTTCAAAGTTCTGGCCACCATTCACTTGTATTGTATGGACCTGCAGAGCTGAGATATTCTTCTAAAAATCTTCGTTTGTGTTCAGCAGAAGAAAGAAACTTCTGAGATGACATGAGGGTGAGTAAATGATGAGAGAATTTTCATTTTGGGGTGAACTGTTCCTTTAAAAGTTTATAACTTATTGTTAAAAATCACTTCCCCTATGGAAAAAACAAATGAGATTATTTCCTTCCCGAACCAGACTGTTGCGCTCTATTATACCTTAAAATGCTGCCTACATAGTCAACTCACTAGGTTTTGGAACAGAGCCGTTCTTTTTAAAAACAGCAGGTGGTATTCACTGTAAACTGTGCAGCATGCACTGAACAGAATTTTAGCAGAAATCAAAACATGACACTTGTCCACCTTTCTCTTTTGCACTGAGGTGTGAAATTTCCATCATCATAAGGGTGTGTGAGGGACTGTCTCTCTCTCAGGTAAACAGAGAATCGAGCTAACAGTGACATCTCAGGTTTGGCAGCCTGATGCCTGTCCTCCTTTACTTCTGAGCGACAGGTTTGGGTCGAGACCGAAACCACACGCCACACACACTTCACACACTCCTCTCACAATTTACAGCTCTGCGGCCAAATACCTCACCACTGTGCTGGACTTTGGTATTCCTTTGCCTATATGAACGATAGTAAACAAAGAATATTGTACACTGTCCCAAAAATGACATTCATTTATTCACCCTTATGTTGTACATAATAAACCTATTCTCTCCCTCTCTATACTAAAGGTGTTAATGGACAAGTAATAGAGAAAGCAGTTCAGTCCGGCATGATCAACCCAAACCGTCAATGGCAGGCTTTGAAACACAACGGCCCCGTGGCTCAGTTCCAGTACCAGATTCGGGTCACCTGCGATGAACACTACTTTGGCTTCGGCTGTAATAAGTTCTGTCGGCCCAGAGATGACTTCTTCGGACACTATACCTGTGATCACAACGGCAACAAGACCTGTCTGGAGGGCTGGGCTGGACCAGAATGCAACACAGGTAAGGGAACGGGGCCTAGACAGAATATCACATAGATATGCTGCCTTCAAGAGATTGTGGAGACATATTTCGGGTTGGTCCGTTTCCATTGGACACACCAAAGTTTGCATGTGTTGATTTAGCGTAAAGTGATCAGATAAAGACTTGGTCATTCTGGAGTAATTACTGGAGTTGCTATTTAAGATCGTCTCTATCACAACATTGCTTTGATTTACACACACATACCATCCCGTCCATATTCTCTCATTCATTCCTGCATGAAGAAACAAGAAGAGTGGAGAAGCAGGGAAATTTCATCATGTTGGCAGAGTGTGTGTGTGTGTGTGTGTGTGTGTGTGATGACATTCTTAGTGACTGTAATAGCGTGATGAGAGTGAATTGTTAAGGTTAAAGGTGGCACTGATAGCAATAACAATATTCCACTTTATCTCTTGTTGTTTTCTCTAATTTTCTCAGCAATCTGTAAGCAAGGCTGCAGCACTGAACACGGCTCCTGTAAAGTGCCTGGAGACTGCAGGTAAAATATGGCATTTATTTACACACAATATGTCTCTAATGACAAACAAATAAAACATCTCATTCTTTCTGTTCCAAAGCCTAGTGAGAGACTTGCAAAGGAAGCTTTTCAAGGCATCATAGACATGCTCCCGATGTGAAGACCATTTGAAACAGTTCAATCTAATTAAAGATGGACTATATTTACTCAATATTTTTGTGTGCTGTGTTCTTTATGCTGATTGGACTGTTGTGCTTTTAGCCTAGCAACATCTTAACATCAAAGTCTGTTGAAATCAATAGTGAGTCAAGGCTTCTCTTTGTGTGGTGCGGTATTGGTGTCTATATGGAGTGTTCCAAATCAGTCAGTCTTTTTTTTTTCTCCCAATTTGGAATGCCCAATTCCCAATGCGCTCTAAGTCCTCGTGGTCGCATAGTGATTCGCCTCAGTCCGGGTGGTGGAGGACGAATCCCAGTTGCCTCCGCATCTGAGACCCTCAACCCATGCATCTTATCATGTGGCTTGTTGAGCGCGTTGCCATGGAGACATAGCGCGTGTGGAGGCTTCACGCCATCCACTGCGGCAACCACACTCAACTCACCACATGCCCCACCGAGAACGAACCACATTATAGCGACCACGAGGAGGTTACCTCATGTGACTCTACCCACCCTAGCAACCGGGCCAATTTTGTTGCTTAGGAGACCTGGCTGGAATCACTCAGCACACCCTGGGATTCTAACTAGCGATCTAGTGAACTCCAGGGGTGGTAGCCAGCGTATATTACCACTGAGCTACCCAGGCCCCCCCCCCAAATCAGTCACTCTTGAGGTTCCACCTCAGGTTGGATGCTGCCATAAAATGCAGCTGCCTATGTAGGCAGTAGACAGCAAGGCAGCTCACTAGATTTTGGAACAGATTATGTCAGTGGCTTCCTGTCACGCTTCACAAAACCATATATCTTATATTCAGAGGTGGTGTTGTGTCTTTTACAGGTGTTTGTATGGGTGGCAGGGAGAGTACTGTGATCAGTGTATTCCTCACCCTGGCTGTGTTCACGGCACCTGTGTTGAACCCTGGCAATGCCTGTGTGACACCAACTGGGGAGGACAGCTCTGTGACAAAGGTATTGTATTCTATTCTGTTCTACTAAATTATATTCTGTAGTACTATATTCTAGTCTATTCTGTTTTGTCCTTACTATTTTATTCTATTCTGTTCTGCTTTGTCCCTTCTATTCTATTCTGATCCATTTCATTCTATACTGGTCTATTCTATTCTTTTCCCTTTTGTCCTTGCTATTCCATTCTGTTCTGCTTTGTGTCTTCTATTCTGTTTTCTCCTTTCTATTCTCTTCCATTCTATTCTATTTTGTTCCATTTTATTCTATTCTATTCTATTCTATTCTGCTTTGTCCTTACTATTCTGTTCCGCTTTGTGTCTTCTAGTTTGTTTTGTCATTTCTTTCCTATTCTATTCAGTTCTATTAATTATAATCTATTATGTTCCATTTTAATCTATTCTGCTTTGTCCCTTCTATTCTATTCAGTTGTATTCTTTTCTATTATGTTCCATTTTATTCTATTCTTTTTTTCCCTTCTGTTCTATTCAGTTCTGTTTTGTGTCTTCTATTCTGTTTTGTCCTTTCTATTCTATTCTGCTTTGTCCTTACTGTTCTGTTCTATTCTATTGTGTTCCATTTTATTCTATTCTGCTTTGTCCCTTCTATTCTATTCAGTTCTGTTTTATTTTGTCCTTTCTATTCTATACTATTCTGTTCTGTTCCGATCTTTTCTATTGTGTCCTGTTCTATTCTATTCTATTCTGTTTTGTCCTTACTATTCTATTCTATTTTGTTCTTCTTTGTGTCTTTTATTCTGTTTTTTCCCCTTGCTATTCTATTCTGTTTTATTCTATTATGTTCTCTTCAATTCTTTTCCATTTTATTCTATTATGTTCCATTCTATTCTATTCTGCTCTGTCCTTACTATTCTGTCTATTCTTTTCTGCTTTATCCCTTCTATTCTGTTCTGTTTTGTTTTGTCCTATCTATTCTATACAGTTCTGTTCTTTTCCATCCTGTTATGTTCCATACTATTTTCTTCTGCTCTGCTGTATTCTGTTCTGATCAGTTTATCCACCTGGCATTTGGATAATTTGTTTTAACTCTTTGTCTCATGTAGACTTAAACACCTGTCGCACACGACAGCCCTGTCTTAATGGAGGCACATGTAGTAACACTGGACCGGACAAATACCACTGCGCTTGTCCTGATGGCTACTCTGGACAGAACTGTGAGAGAGGTGGGTCACAAACACACACACACCTCCCATGGATGATGTCCACCGCAGACATCCTGTAAAATCCTTGAAGAGAAAATGGAGTAAAACTGGGGATGGTGCCATGACATGAGTTTAGCATTATTCTGAAAGATTTATCAGACTAAACAAGGTTGATGTTGGGTTTTCAGAATATGTTAAAAACTCAGTGGAATCAAAATGACAGTTTTGTAGCTTTTAGTCCATGTCTATTAGCTTTGAGGTCATCTATATGCTTGTGTTCTTCTAAAGCTGCTTTTGTATTGAGGAAGGGAAAAGCTTTATCACTGTAATGTATTTTCCTTTTTCAATCTAGTTAAAGAGTAAAAGGAGTGAGAGAGGAGAACAGAGAGATTCCTGCCAAAAACTTAATTTGGAAACATACACTCATCACGCAAACACACACACACACACACTCTACACTTTAATTACCCATCAAGAGGTTCGTCTCCCAGCCAAGTCAAAGAATGCAGTGTGCAATAATTGTTTTGGGTAAAAATAAAATGCAGCACATCGTGTGTGTTGGAAGAGTAGTCATCCTGCTCAAGACGGGTTGGTTTGGCATAACATGTCTCCTGTCAAACAAACATCACCAGTCTGTCCAGGAGGCAATATGGAGATATTTTGTTGTTATGCTCTTTTCAATTGTTCCTGTATTCTTAAATTTCTGTTTATTCTTTCTTTCTTGCCATCTCTTATTGGAAATAAATGCTGCAGAACCTATTGCTAGCTCTCTGTCTCTGTCCTTCTCTCTCTTGTTGTGGTCTTTGGTTGGTGTGAGAAAGGCCAAAGGGGCTTTTCAGTCCACTGACTCTATCTGATAAAGAGAGAGATAGACAGAGGGAGGGAGTTACTGAGAGATTGAAGGGGGAAAACCAAGACATGACCCTGCCTGACTGTCTGTGAACTCCAAGACTAGACTATTTGATACAGATACACTGATACTGATTCTTCTCTCAATTTCACATTCGATTTAGGGCGTAAGCTGTACAAGTGTATTGCCAAAGGAGTGCAAAATAAGAGTAAAATAACAATAGTGCAATGTAAACAAGTAAAATAGAAAACAAAAGTGTAAAATGAATATAAATAGTGTAAAATTAAAATAATAGAATAAAATAAATAAACACCTGGCAATGGCAGATGAATTTAGAAAATTTTCTGGCCTCAAATATTTCTTACCATCCAAGAAAATGTGTTTTGGATTATTTTTATTATTTTTATTTATTATTATAAGTAAAAGAAAAGAAAAAAGCAATAATGCAATGGCATTAACAAGTAAAATAGAAAACAATAGTGTAAAATTAAAAAATAAATAAAAAATAAATGTAAATAAATTAAAAAACACCTGGTTATGGCCGTTGAATTTAGAAAATTTACTGGCCATAAATATTTCTTACTGTTCAAGAAAATGTATATTGGATTATTTTTACTATATTTGATTTATTATTATAAGTAAAAATAAATGGAAAATAACAAAAGTGCAATTGATTAAAGAATTAAAATAGAAAACAATAGTGTAAAATAAAATAAAAATGTAAAATAAAAATAATAAAATAAATTTAAAAAACAACTGGCAATGGCAGGTGAATTTAGAAAATGCACTGGCCTTAAATATTTCTTACCATCCATGAAACTTTATTTTGGATTATTTTTATTATATTTTATTTATTATTATAAGTCAAATAAAAACAAAATAACAATAATGCAATTGAGTAAAGTAAAATAAAAAATAAAAATGCAATAAAATTAAAGTAATATAGTGTCAAATTTAAATAATGAAAAAAATATTAAACACCTGGCAATGACAGGTGAATTTAGAAAATTTACTGGCCTAAATATTTCTTACTGTCATTGAAAACGTATTTTGTATTTATTTATTTATTTATTATTATACATTTTAATAATTTTTATTTCTTTCTTTATTAGAATAACAATAGTGTAAATAGAGTAAACAACAACATCAAATAAAATAATCATTGTCATGACACTCAGTGTGCATCTTTGGAAAATAAAATAGATGCAAGAAACATAAGACCAATCACAATTCAGTATGCAAACAGATGTAAGAAAGAAGACAATTGGAATTCTGTATACATTACGAAATGTAATGCTTACGTTTAGGGGTTTAGAAACCTAACTAGAATGTTTGAAGAATATTAATACAGTACTGTGTTGTAAGAACTGTAATAAGGGTTATTAAAAGTGATATAAAGATGAAAAATAAAACATATGTATAGTAAAAGACGCCTGTGGGCAAGTCACCCGATATCCCTAATACTGCGGCAGACAGAGACATACTATACTGCTAGACCAACAGTCTTTGAGTTCCCCTCATAAGAAAGACAGTTTTTTGTTGTGTGGCTCAAATGTGTGGTCCATGTGTTTTATTTTGGGTTAGAACTTTTCCTTAAAGTCTGTTTATTTTGTGCATTCCATCAGAAAATGCAGCTTTGTCTCAATTTAGCTTTGATCTCAATGTGGAGACAACATCAAAACATCTGTCTCTTTCTCTGTAGCGGATAACGCCTGTCTGTCTGAGCCGTGTTTGAACGGAGGCAGTTGTACAGAGTCCAGTCAGGGATTTGAGTGTCAGTGTGCGCCTGGCTGGACCGGACCATCCTGCAGTATCAGTAAGCATATCTGCCCTTGTAATCTCATATGTGTCTCCTCTGGAGTTTCAAATGAGATTTCAACAATGTACATACCTGATCATTACAATTTTCTGGGTTTCCATTCTTCCTCAGATGAAGATGACTGCAGTCCAAACCCATGTAATCACAGCGGTCTGTGTGTGGACCTGGTGGATGGATTTAAATGCATCTGCCCGGCTCAATGGACTGGAAAGACCTGTCTCATTGGTTTGTGACCCCTCTCTGCACCTCCTCTTTTCCAAGCAGTGCCCCCTTTTTCCCTGTCTCCCTCTTTTTCTTTGAGTCAGCATATGTTTGTTCAATAATCCAATTATAGTGGTAACCAAGTCAGCCTGGGAGGAATTTAAGTAAGAGACCACCATGAGACCCCCACCGCTGTTTTGTACTAGAATGCATTTACAGTCCATTTATATTTATACACCCACACACAGTGTAGCCAATTCTTAAAGGGATAGTTCACCCAAAAATTAAAATTCTGCCTTTTAAGGTATCTTAAGCTATAATGGAATTTGGCTGATTGTAATTTAAACTGTGCTCATACCATTTCATTTTGATATTTTTGGCGCAGATGCTAACGAATGTGAGGAAAGCCCCTGCATCAATGCCCACTCCTGCCGAAATCTGATTGGTGGGTACTTCTGCGAGTGCCTCCCTGGTTGGACGGGACAGAATTGTGACATCAGTAAGTATCGGACTTATGATTTGCATCTGGCGATGTATAAAACGGCAGAAAAAAATCCCATATACTTACTATTAAGGAGGGACTCAAGTTATATTTCATAAAGACTTGGGCAGTTAACACCCTAGCAACCACCTTAGAATGCCTCAGCAACCACCAGAACACCCTAGCAGCCGCATAGCAACACACTAAAAACCACTCAGAAAATACTAGCAACCGTGTAGCAACATGTTAAAAAACACTCAGAATACCCTAGCATGCTAGCAACTGGATAGCAACATGCTAAGGACAACCCAGAACACCATAGGTACCACATAGCAACATGCTAAAAACCACTAAGAACATACTAGCAACCGTGTAGCAACATGTTAAAAACCACTCAAAATACCCTAGTATGCTAGCAACTGGATAGCAACATGCTAAAAACAACCCAGAACACTGTAGGTACCACATAGCAACATGCTAAAAACCACTAAGAACATACTAGCAACCGTGTAACAACATGCTAAAAACAACTCAGAACATTCTAGCAACCATGTAGTAACATGCTAAAAACCACTCTGAACATACTAACAACTGTGTAGCAACATGTTAAAAATCACTCAGTATACACTAGCAATCATGTAGCAACATGCTAAAACCACTCAGAACATACTAGCAACTGTGTAGCAACATGTTAAAAACCAGTCAGTACACACTAGCAATCGTGTAGCAACATGCTAAAAATCACTCAGAACATACTAGCAACCATGTAGCAACATGCTAAAACCACTCAGAACATACTAGCAACTGTGTAGCAACATGTTAAAAACCAGTCAGTACACACTAGCAATCGTGTAGCAACATGCTAAAAATCACTCAGAACATACTAGCAACCATGTAGCAGAATGCTAAAAACCAATCAGAACACCCTAGCAGGTTAGCAAGTGCAGAGCATCATGCTAAAAGCCACTCAGAACATATTAACAACAGCGTAGCAACACACTAAAAAAACACTCAGAACATACAGTACATGCTAAAAACCATTAAGAACACCTTAGCATGTTAGCAACTGCATAGCAACATGCTTAAAGCACTCAGAAACATCCAAGCAATGGTATAGCAACACCCTGGCAACCAGCCACAAAAACAACTGTTGTGGCATACAGTTATCTGCATTTTAAGATTTCGAATGCGGCTTGGAGTTGGAACTGTCTGTTTTATAATGAATATTTTGGATAATTTGATAATACTTTGAGCTACCAATAATAGTGTAGTACTTTTATGTCCATTTAACACATTTTACCATGTTTAAATCCATTCTGTAGAATTCCGCAGATTTTTCCCTCCAAAGAAATGGCTCTGATCTGGAGCCCAGTGTTGCTTTCTTGCCGTGATTTATGAAATGTAAAATTATATTTTAATGTATTACCCCCATAGATCTCAACGACTGCCATGGCCAGTGTCTTAACGGAGCACTGTGTAAGGTAAGCCCATTTTCTTTAATGTTTCCATTGTTTTTGGCAGAAGTTAAAGACCCCCCAGACTTTCTCTCTCTCTCTACCCCTCTGTTTCTATCGCTCCCGTCTCCCTACATTTTTATTTAAAAATAGCAAAAGCTGAGTCATGTGTTAGAGACTAAACAGAAAAAAAAGTAGTCAAAGAGAGAGAGCGGGTGTGTAAAAATATCAGATTACCATAAACATTCTTGTCTCCTTTTCTTTGTTTTCTTCCTCTTTTTGTAGTGTATTCTTCCCCTTTTTGTAGCGTATTCTTCCCTCACTCTACAGCAGTGTAGAGATCTCAAACATCTGGAGTACATTAGGATATTGTCTGAGGCAGTTAGCTATGAAAGCACAGCAAGTAAAATCCTAATAAGTTCTGACACTCCCGTGTTTGATTAGATCTAATGAAATGTGTTGTAATGCACTTTCGATTATTAGTCCCTTATTCTGCAAGAAAATAAAAGATTTTCAAGTTGTGGATGGTACGACCAAAATGTATATTGCGGTATGAGTAATTTTGTAACACGTAACTGTAATTATTTTAGCTGGAGATTCATCCCAAAATGGTTTATATTAGAATACCCATGTGTAATTATGTGTCCAGCCCTAATGTTCACATTCTCTCTCCCTCTGTCTGCTCTCAGGATCTGGTAAATGGATACAGGTGTCTATGTGCGCCAGGCTTTGCAGGTGAACACTGCGAGAGAGATGTGGACGAGTGCGCAAGTCGACCCTGCCTAAATGGCGGACGCTGCCAAGACAGTGTCAACGGATTCCAGTGTCTCTGTCCACCTGGATTCTCAGGTGTTCTGTGTCAGGTGAGTAATTCACACACACTCCTTTGCACACACACACACACAAAAAGGACATCACGGGATCAATGATTTTGTAATATGTGTTGTGATTTTGTCTTTAGCTGGACATAGACTACTGTGAGAGTGGCCCATGTCAGAATGGAGCACAGTGTTTTAGTTTGGCCTCAGATTACTACTGTAAATGTCCCGAAGATTACGAGGGCAAAAACTGTTCCCAACTCAAAGACCACTGCCTCACCACACCCTGCCAAGGTACGTAACCCAGTGAATTTGTGTATTACATATACATTTATGTATTTTATCCAAAGCAACAAACAGTGCCATACATTTTATCAGTACATTGCATTCCCTGGGAATCAAACCCATGACCTTGGCGTTGCTAGTATCATGCTCAACCAGTTGAGCTTCAAGAATTGTGTATCATTTGTGTTTCATTTTCATCCAAGTTATGCAGTTGCTAAAGTGAAGCATTTTTAAGGAGCATATTCTCTCTTGTTTTCTAATGTAATCATAATATAAAATTATCTCATTTATAAACTCATTATAACTAATTTGTATACACATTTAGGTCATAATATCAACTTTTTTAAGCAGCCTTGGTTGCGAAAGTATTTTTCCCAATCCTTTTTTTCCATTGGCCAATTTCTTCATTTAAAAAAATTCTTCAATTAGCAGTTCTAATCCATGAACACACTTTGATTTAAAGTTGATGTAACTTTTTCGGTGTTAAAATACTTTCTTCTATCCCATCTTAATATGCATTGCATATGCTGATTTTCTCAAAAACTGTAAACACTGTGTCTCTGTGGCAATATAAAATTCCTGTGTTTGTTTTGAGTGACCCGTTTAGACCTGCCTCCAACAATGTTACTCAACCAATGGCGTGAGTTGGGGGCGGGACTATCTGATGATTTGAACAACAGCAGACAAGGGGCATATTTGGAATTTGTTTTTGAAAACATTGTTATTTTTGCAATTCCATTCGGTGGCTCTACTGTTGCAGAAATTACATACTGTACTTTAGCTTTAAAGCAAATAAATAAATGTGAAAATTGGAAAAAGACCAAGGTACAAGACTCATAAAAACATATTTTTTTGGCGGAATGAACTATTCAACTACTCAGACTCCAGATCTCGACCCTCATGTGCAGGGTTGTAAGATAATCTGGTTGGCCACATTCTGAGGTTTTAATGAGTACTTGAAATAGACGTCAAGTCTTTTTTAGTCGTAAGGCTATCCCCTGTTTCAAGGCCTCGGTGTGTTTGATGTCATGCCATTGTGTAAGGCGTAGCGTTAAGCGATCACTAACCCTACTCTATTGGTCCCCACGGGCTGTGTCACCATAGTAACAGCTAGGATTTCGTTACATGATGCGTATGAAACCTCGAATTGAGCTTACCGAGAGGGGAAAACCCCCTGATAGTCAGACTATATGTCGACTTCACTAATTCTTAGCATGGCGCTAACTGCTTCAAGCATAGCTGTCAGTAGTCTGGTTTTGTATTAAAACTCAGCAATACCAACCAAGAGTAAATTTGATTTTCAGGCCCGAAAAAGTCAGGGAAAAGGCATGGAAATGTATGTTGTAATTGTGAATTTTATAGTTATGCTCAATTCTAAAATATGTTATTGGCTACAGCAGAAATACCTTACCTTTTGCCTACCAGATGGCATTCATTTCTTCAATCTGTACACAAAGGTTTGTCGTTAGTCATTCATTTAGTGTCTTGTCTAGTCTCTTTAATTTGTGCCAAAAAGACTTGATAGATCTGTCCTCATTTAACCCTGTACCTTCTCCACTTCCTCAGTGATTGACAGCTGCACGGTTGCCGTGGCATCTAACACTACTCCAGGCGGCATGCGACTCATCTCCTCTAATGTGTGCGGTCCTCACGGACGTTGCCGAAGTCATGCCGGAGGACATTTTAGCTGCGAATGTCAGGAGGGATTTACTGGAACGTACTGCCATGAGAGTAAGTGCAATGCGGTGTTGATATGACAACCACTGCATGGTTAATTTCAACTGTAAATTCATCCGAAGGAGTTTTATGGTAGCAGTGACCCATTGGGAAATTGTTTTTTCTTGTTTTTAAAATAAATCTTGTTAAATTTCTTTAGATTTATGCTCAAAACAAGAAAAAACAATTTTGTCAGTGGCATAAGAAAAATCAACTTAACCTCTTCAACTCTGAAGCGTCCAAAAGGGGGCGCTATGTTGTGAAAAAAGTTTACGCTTAAAATGTTAAAAAGTCTCTGAATACTTAAGTCAGGCATATGTGGTATCATTTGAAAGCTTAGAATCTGAACTTTTCATAGATAACCATCACTTCTGCATTTAAGTTACTGAAAACATTTGCGTCGCAAATCTGTGCCACCTAGAGGACATGTGGTAGAAATATCAATATGAATATAAAATAGCACTTAATAGACAAATCATATCGACTGTACAGTTTATTTTGTTGCCCTAAAACCACAGTTCGAAAGTCTGTGAGCTAGCTTGTGTGAATAATCCAATGTTTTATTTTGTGGTCCAACAGGAAAAGCATGCTAAACAAATCATCGGCAATATATATATCGACTATTGATGATAAAATGTCATACATCATCACAAAGGGAAGGATCTTAGCTTTCTAATGACACTTAGATTGAGCTACTAGTCCACTCAGATGCCAAAATATTCAATGAAACATTGAGGGTGGTTCATGAACTGAAAATTAGACTGAATGTCTATGGACGAGCACATCTGTGATGGTTAAAACACGTTAGAGCGCCACCTACATTTCAGATCTGCATTTTTTGATGGAAGGTGATAGAGGGAAAAATTTCGAGTACTTGCTGCCATTTAGTTGAATATAATAAGACTTTATTTGGAGAGAAATGGAGTGAACAGAACCAGAATTGCATGCTTACAAAGTTAGAACAAAACAAAAAAAAAATACCCCAGAGTTGGCGAGGTTAAACGATTTTGCTTCTCATGTAAATTTATACTTGAAAACAAGACAAAGAATAACAGATTTAAAAAATATATTTTTAATATATACAACACTTTATCTCACATTGTATCTCTTTGTTTTCTCTAGACATCAATGATTGTGAAAGCAGTCCTTGTCGTAATGGCGGTACTTGTATTGATAAAATCAGTGTGTATCAGTGTATCTGTGCTCATGGATGGGAGGGACCCAACTGTGAGACCAGTGAGTACATTTCACCCTTCTAAAAATGAATGAAAGTTAAAATGTTTGCTTTTCAGTTAGGATGCAGTTAGATCTATGTAGGCAGTAGACAGCAAGGGCAAAACCAGTGATATAATGACATAATGTGAAAAAATATATAATGTTATTAATGAAAGTGAAATGACTAAAATATATTATATTTTCTTATTTCATTATATTTAGCATTTAAATATTGTTCATTTCCAAAACAGACATTGACGACTGCAGCATGAACCCGTGTCTTGATCGAGGCGTGTGTCGTGATCTGGTGAACGACTTTTACTGCGAGTGCAAAAACGGCTGGAAGGGAAAGACATGTCACTCACGTAAGCACCGTCTCCTCATTTACAAACCATTATCTTTGCTATCTTTCATTAGCTGATATACGTAGCTCAAAATGTATATACTGTATCTATGCTTTTAAGCCTTTTTATGATATATTTGATATCTTGTTATTTATGTAATTGCTCTGAGATGGCTTAAAAGTTTTTTTTTTATTTCTTTTTAGCAAAGGCACCAAAATTTCACCCAAACAGCCATTGTATTATATTACATTCAGAATGTTAGTAAAATACTGTAAAAATCTAGTTAAAAGCGATCAAGCCACCAATATATGCACCAATACGCAGTAATTTACAGCAATATTTATCTTAATTTGTTTATATTTTATAATACTTATATTGTATATTTTAGCTAAACATTTTTATATAAATTAAAAAATATATATATTTCAAACATATGAAAAATATCAAGCATAGACGTCCGAGAACATTTTTGAGTGATGACACAAACAGACCGTTGAATTAGAGTTTTTAATTGATTCATTGAAATGGACAGTTTGAACCGATTCACAGGAAAACATTTAACCAACTCTAAAACCATTTTTCCTACTGAAATTTTAAGTTACAAGAAAATATCATGAGATAAGTCTAATAACACACTCTCACAATGTTGCTTACTTTTATATCGCCAACAAAAACATTGTGAATGTATTGTTAATATTTAATAAATCGGCTAGCCCTAATTGGCGGAGTTCCTTTTGTCTGACAGCAGATTGATTCTTTTGTTGCTAGGCGAGAGCCAATGTGATGAGGCGACTTGTAACAACGGGGGCACATGTTCTGACGAAGGCGATTCGTTTAAATGCATGTGTGCCCCGGGATGGGAAGGGACTACCTGTAATATAGGTGAGCAACTAAGAACCTGAATCACAATTTTTTCGACCAAAGCTCTAAATCAGTTACAATAATCCTTTTTTTCCCTTCACTCTCTAGCTAAGAACAGCACCTGCCTGCCGAACCCTTGTGAAAACGGAGCCACGTGTGTCGTACGAGATGACAGCTTCACCTGTGTCTGCAAAGAAGGCTGGGAGGGGCTCACCTGCAGCCAGAGTACGGCAAAACTTCCTGTTGCACTTCCTTACTACTTCCTGTCTTGACTCCTGTCTACTTCCTGTTTCCAACTCTCACCTACTGCTTAAGGTTCTCTTCCAAACAATATACACAATGGTAGTTAAGTTCATCTTTCTTTAATTTAGTAGCAGGCCCTGATAATGCATTCAGCTACGTATAAGAGTGTAGTTGAACACATTGTACCATGTTTAAATCTATTCAGCATAATTCTGCATAATTAACCCCAAATTTAGTGCAGAAAATAGGACAAAAGTCTGCATATTTCAGTTTGGAATTATGATCTGCCACGCATCTATGGTAAAATTTAACTGGGTGATTCTCACGAAACATGTCAAGAAAATGTCCTGGTCATATTTAAACCCAAATCAATACATTGTTTTTTTTTTTTTTTTTTAATGAAATTTTAATTTGCATGAAGAAAATGAAGCCTACATTTAGGACCATTAGGTTTTTTTGAACTGTGACATTTTTTTTGGACTTTATATTTCACCCAGTTCTCATTATTGTAACATGTGCAGACATTTTATATTTACTAGTAAAAGTAAACCCGTTGTTTTCAGTGATGATTCTCATTACCATAACACAGTCATTTTACTGTATTACAGTAAATCAGATGCTGTTATGCAATGATTTCTTTAATGAAAATAAATGGAAATGAAAGGCATTAACAAGTAGGTTTGAGTAATTACTGTATATCGATTTTCCGATGCGTTTGTGATCGATCTTTTACTCTATGCGCAACCCTCCACTAAAATGGGAGAAAATCACTTGCATTTGCAACCAAATTTCAACTAAAATGTATAAATTTGGCAACTGGCTGGTAAATGTTTACATTTCACTCACCAGTAATTGTGTAGTATAGTGGTAGAGTATTCAGCAGCGAGATCCTTTCACTGCGTGTTGAGAGTAAAAGTTGTTCCGTGTAATGTATGTCCAAAGACGAGATCCACGCAACCCATTTGTCATTGAATAAAAATGTCTCTTTTAATACCCTTTCAGTTCTCTACAGTCAGTTACTGATAAAAAAAATACAATTTTTATTCTAATCATGCACAGCACAGATGAGATAAAGTCACTTGAATCCTCTCTTGTCAACATGTGCTCATCTACACTCGCTCTTTACAGAAATGTCAGCTTTCTTAAAGAGACAGTACCGGTTTTAGCACATGTTTAAAAAATCATTGTAAATACTTGTAAATAGTACAAATTATGCAATTAAACAACAAACATGTAACAAAAAATAATATATGAAATATAATATCTTATTGATTGATTGAGTACATGGATTTGTTCATTTTTAAAAAAGACAAATAGAATTGAAAATCCAAATAGAATTGAATCGAGAGCTTGTGAATCAGAATCGAATCAAATCGGGAAATCTGTATAAATACTCAGCCCTTGTACCAAGGGTGACCTACTATGATTTATTTAAATAGTGTATTTTTTGACATTGCAGTAATGAGAATATTATAATAACCATAACATTCACAATGTAAAGAATCTTGAAGGCCCTAAAAATAGGCTTCATTGTTATATTTTGAGTTTGGAGTTAAATAGGACCAGGATATTTACTTGACAGGTTTCGTGAAAATTGATGTAATACAACTGTATTATAGACAATCATGCATGTAATTGTGTTGATTTCACTTGGCAAGATGAAAAGTATTTTTCATATATGATGGGTTTTGTTTCATATTGTTCTGTAAACATTCTTCTTTAAGCAAATACCGCTTAATAACAAACTCCGTTTTGTTTTACAGATTCCAATGATTGCAACCCACAGCCATGGTAAGCCAACCTTCAAACTAAATTTGACTTAGAAATACACATATCACATCCTTGTCAATAATTGAAATGTATCTCCTTGTGATCTTTGACCCATTATCTCACCATATATACTGTCTTTGTGCAGCTATAACAGTGGTACGTGTGTTGACGGTGATAACTGGTACCGATGTGAGTGTGCCAGTGGATTCGCAGGGCCGGACTGTCGCATCAGTGAGTGTTGCTAGGTTGACCATCTCCTCAGCTAGGCTACACTGCAATACAAACAATTGATGAATTTGCATTAATATAAACATAGTCACAAAAACATGAAAGATGGTGATCTTAGAATAATTATGACTATTGTCATATTGTTCTTGTCTCACCCCACAGACATTAATGAGTGCCAGTCGTCGCCCTGTGCATTCGGATCCACATGTGTCGATGAAATTAATGGCTACCGCTGCCTGTGTCCACCTGGCAGAACTGGGCCCAGATGCCAGGAAGGTACATGGCCCAGATTTCCCATTTTATATGCTTTTCTGTTAATTTTGGATGGTAGTCCCTTGAATATTGAATGTGACAGAATATTGTTTTATTTTTTTATTTTTTTAGTTACAGGACGTCCTTGTGTGGTCGGAGGTCAGATTGCTGGAGATGGAGCAAAGTGGACTGACGACTGCAACACCTGTTACTGTCACAAAGGGATTGTCACCTGTACTAAGGTATGTCATTGTGAGCCCAATTGTTGGAGTTGTTTAAAGGAATCTATTGAATTCACCCCAAAAATGAACATTCTGTCATTAATTATTCACCCTCATGTCATCCCAAACCTGCATGACTTTCTTTCTTCTATACACTGTACAAAAACAAATCATATTCCAGTAAAAATATCAGTATTAATACTTGTATTCCAGTAAAAATATCTACAAACCCTTAAAACCAGATAAATTGACTTGAGAAACAAAATTGCTTAAGATATTTTGACTTGTTTTCAGATAACATCTTTAATGTAAGTGCACTTGCAGATTTTTATCACTTGTTTTTCACTTGTGTATATTTAAAAGAAGTGAAAAAATCTTTTATTTATTTTTTTTTTACTTCCTGAAACATCACTAATGTTTTTCCCTACTTCCTGTGGCTAAAATTGGCATATATAAAGTTCCAGGAGATACGCTCGACTTGACTGTACATCCTAGCACAGAAATTGATTGTGTGGAGTGGTGCATGCTTATTTATTATGTGCAAAGTATGTCCTGGGCATAATAAACACGGGAGCGGATTTACTGTACGGTGGATGGAGACTTCACCCGCAAGTGGTGAACCAGGTGTGGGAGAGATACGGGCAAGCTGCCATATCGCTTCACATTGCTCGAAAACGCTCACTGTCATCTGAACCAGTGTGAAAAGCAAAACCACGTGCGAGTGACCCAGCATGTGTGCGATAGAGACTGATAGGCAGCCAGAGAAAACAATAGTTTAGAGATTTTAAACTTCAGCTAATTAAAAATCAGCATTCAATTTATGTTTTATCTGTATGTATAGTGTCTAATAATGCATTGGCAATGTACACTTAAGTTTGTCTTGCCAATAAAGCTTGATATGCATTGAATCTGCCCCTTTGATTCCATTATTAAAAAAGTCCACTGGAAAAAGCCAGAAGATTTTGCCCAACTTTTAATTACAGCATGTCCACTGATTTTATTGCTTATATGCATTTACTTGTATCTGAGATTTATACCTGTAAAAATGTGTCTAATTATCTCTATCCACCAAAACACTGAAGACAAAGTATAAATATATTTATGATTGTATTTTTTTAATGTTTGCTGTAATGTATCATGTACCATGATATTTGCGATTAATCGCGATTAATCACAGAAAACTGTGTAATTAATTAGTTTACATTTTTTATTGTGTCTAATTAACTATATCCGCAAAAAACGTAGCATTTTAAAATATGCATATTTAAATAATTAAAATAAATAATGACTATCCAATTTCTTGCAGGTTCTTTGAGAAAAAGTATAAAGTAAACATATTTATGATTATATTTTTTAATGTTTGTTGTAATGTATCATGTACCATGATTAATTGTGATTAATCACGATTCACAACGCTGTTAAATATATTTCTTCTGGAAAACATAAAAAAAAAGACTAATTAAAGACTTATGAACTCCTTTTTTGCACTGTTAAACATGAAAAGACATCATTAAAGCATTTGTAACAACATGGGGATAGAATTGTGGACCCTTAGTAGTTTAATAGGGATGCACACATCCATTTTTCACATTGGTAAACATTTGCACCATTTCCCTTTATCTTCTCTAAATTCATTATTTCACACTTACACTTCCTTCGTCTCTTCTTCAGCTGTGGTGTGGCCCTAAACCTTGCCGTATTCTTGGCTCCGGGCGAGGTGACTGCCCACTGGGTCAGTTGTGTGTACCAGTACGTGACGAGCAGTGTTTCGTGAAGCCCTGTTCATCACTGGGTGAGTGCTGGTCTGCTCACCTCCCAGCCATACGGGCACGGTGCCACCCAGATAGCGATTGTGCCAACGTCACCTTCACATTCAATAAGGACACTATGCCACAAGTAAGGAGACTCATCTTTCTCAACTCTCTGACATTAAACCATTTTAAACTATATACTTTGTATATGATGGGTGTATGTGTTGAAGTAAATTCTCTTTTGCTCTCTATCAGGGAGTAACAGTTGAGCAGGTGTGTCGTGAGTTGAGGCATCTGTATGTGGCTAAGAACGTTTCGGCTGAGGTTTCCATCTCTGTGAGCTGTCAGCTCTCTTCTGCCGCCAGTAACGAGATCCATGTGGCTGTCGTAAGTAATCTTTCACGCATATATACACTCACTGCACTATAAACGTCCAACGGCAACTGCTGCATTCACTGGGTGTGGTGATTTACTCTACAATTACACCAGTGAAGTAATGTGTACACACTCTGAAAGGCTCTTAACCAAAAAGCAAAAACGTTTTAAATCAGAAATACTTTTAAGCTGTTTACTGAATTTGATTGCAGTTGAATTGTATTTTAAAGCAACGGTTGTGTTTTGTAGCATGTAACAGAGGATGGCGTGCATGGCCGTGTGCCTGTTAAAGAGATCACTGAGAGAATCATCGATCTGGTGAGCAAACACAGCGCTAACAGCAGTATCATCGGCTCCATTGCTGAGGTCCGTGTGCAACGCAGACAACCACAGAACCCCAGCGGTGAGACACCACAGGAAGTTCTTAAACATTATTTTTCTAAAGCAGCAATTATTGGGGTTCAATAGGTTTTTTAAATAATCAAATATTTAACAAACTTTTTGATTAACACTAATGGTTCTTGAGGCAGAGTTCAGAATTTGTTCAGAATAAGGAGAGCTATCATGTGATATGAATTATGCGTGTTTGGCAAGAGTCAAATATGCTCACCAAGTTTGGTTCCAATTGGCAATTGTTAACCTTGTCAAATAGCTGCTGAAAGTTGATTGGACGATGGCGAACATGTTTTTCAAGATACGCAACTATCCTCATAGGCCTTGATGTCACCTTGGATAAAGACACTGCATGCCAATTTTAAAGTTGATCGGACCCACAGTTCCATAGTTGAAGATACTGTATTTTTAGGTTTTCCATTGTTATAGCGCCACCAAGTGACTGAGGTGGGCAATTTTTTTCATGTGTCCTCAGAATGACCCGATACATAAGTTTCTCAAGTTTTGTAAAAAATATCTCATTCCGTTCAAAATTTATAACCATTTAAGTAAAAGTGACAACACCCCTGACTTACGTTTTGGCGTTGCGAAGTTTAATCGAAAATTTTACTTTTTTTTTGATAATTATTGATATTGGGACTCTAAAGAATCTTTCTGCCTTGGTTTGGTTCTGATCGGGCATATGGCCTGGAACTAGTTCCCAAAAGAAGGTTTTACAAAAAATCCAAAATTGCTAAAATTTAGAAATTTTCATGACGGAAAGGAAATCGAAGATAGCCATTTTGTATGTCTTGACCAAGGATTCCAATGATATAAGGCATACGGTTTAGGAGTTATGGCCCAAAATGTTGTTCATGCTTGTACCCCTTAAAACCCTAACAAAAACAATAGGGTGCTTGAACCCCTAGTTACGCACATGTGAAAATAAAGTGAACCCTTCATTTTCCTTTATTAACTATTGCATTCACTATGCACATTCACAAGTGTTAAAACACCCTTTGTTAAAATGTTTATTAATGATTGATGGATGAGCAAAAATGATAAATGATCTAAAGTTTGGCCTGCTTGTTCTTTATTAATTAGTTTTCAATTGTTCTATCTTTGTTGTTCAGTAGACTACTTGGTGCCACTGCTGGTTTCCATAGTGACCGCGATCTGGGTTTTGGCCCTGGCATCGGTGTTCCTGTGGTGCATTCGCCATCGACGCAAGCAAAGCTCCAGCCCCACGCCGATAAACCCTGCCACGCCGTTTTCCATGGGAACCACAGAGGAGAACACAGTAAACAACGCTCGCGAGCAACTCAATCAGATAAAGAACCACATCGAGAAGAACGCATCTAATGGCAGCCTGCCTGGGAAAGAGCACCACTGCGAAGACAAGAACACAGTAAATGCCAAAATCAGGACGCATTTCTCGGAATCCGCCAGACTAGGGGACGAGGACTCTAACTCCAACAAGCGGCTTCAAAAGGCACGATTTCCGCATCAGCCCGCCTACATGCTGGTAGACCGAGACGACAGGCTAAGCTCCAACGGCACGGACGTAAAAAACCCGCACTGGGCGAACAAACGAGACAACAGAGACCTGGAGTCACAGCACAGGGTCCCGGATTCACAGCACAGAGACCTGGAGACACAACACAGCTTGCACAAAATGGACTATATCGTATAGCGATCGCGAGGAGCAGTTGATAACAATCGCGACTGACGTAACTGCCGCAGAACGTCATGAAAGGTCAAAGGATAGCGAAGGTGGACCGTATTTGCTTTGATGTCGGTCCTACGTGTTTTGCGGGCGGGTGATTCTCACGGTGCAGTGCGCCACAGACTGGTCATTGCGAATTTTTGTGCATCAGTGTCAAAAGAAATTTACTTTTTGAAGAAACAAAAAATGAGAACGAGAGCGTATTTGGCCAAAAGCCGCTTAATTGGGTTAATCTCACAAAAATATGTCCAGATTAGATTTCACTCTAAAATTCGAAATAAAAAATGATCATATTACACTTCAAGACAATGAAGCCTATTTTTGTATTTTTTGCATTGTGACATTATTATGGTGACGTTATTTTTATGACAATTATCCATTTTGAGTTTAAATTTCCATTTTTCTCAATGGTAATTCTCATAATCTCACATCTTACTGTTTAAAAAAATGTATTTGATTAAAAAAATATATAGAATAATTAAAACGTAGAACAACAGATACTAAAATGAGATATATATATATATTAGAGGTAGACCGATATATCGGTTTTACCGATTAATCAGTGGCGATAGTTGCTTTTTGGAACTATCGGTTATCTGAAAAAATCTATGCCGATAGTTGCCGATAATTTTTTTATGCCTCCATGTTCCTTTGATAATTACGTTTTTTTCAATTGAAGCGAGGGCATGCAAAGAAAAATGTGACTGTCGAAACATCCCTCCTCAGCACATACTTCATATATTTGAATAATAATAATATATAATATAGTAATAAGTTTGGTAATTATTAAAAATAGAGCATTGTAACGGAGCCAAGTCTCCGTAATTTAAAAATAAGAGTCCCTGTGTTTCAGTGTGTTTCAGGCTTGTTTAGTGTTAAATGTCCCATGTTATGCACCCAATCTTCTTTTTTCTGATTATTATTGGTTGAAAAATAAACTACATATGGGATTTTATTCATTTTGCACTCTGGCCTCTATGTATGTGCTGACTAAGATTTTTTAAAAATATTCTATTAATTAATTTTACATACAATCGGCCGATTAATCGGTTATCGGCATTTTCCAGCACCTTAGCTATCGGTATCAGCAAAATCGGTCAACCTCTAAAATATATCACTAAAAATAAATCATTATTTTTTCACATTACGTTAATAAGAATGAGATTTTTCCATCTATTACGTTAATGCAAATGTGCTTAATTGTCATAAAAATAATGTAAAAAATAATTATTATTTTCTTCATGCAAATTATGATTTTACTTTTTTTCTTTTGGTTTTAGGGTCAAATATTTGACCTGGGCATATTCTTGGCTGTTTTTGTGAGATTCACTCCTAATTGTTTTACTGAACTGCATGTGCAAACTGTATTAGCACATGCTATTTCTTTAGTCGTTTGTTTATTCTGTAGAACTTGCACCACAAATAGCAAAAATGCTTGTGAATCAGTTCCAAAAATTGAGGCTTGAAGATTGTATTTAACTCCCATTTATTAGGTTTACGACTGGACTCTATTTCCCCGCTTTTGCCAACAGTTCATTTTTATTTATTCTGTTCTTTTTCTACACTCTTTTTTATGCATTCAAGGCAGGCAGGTCATGCTTAGAAGTTACTGTCTATATGAAGAAATTAACTGTCTATGTAGATTGTTGTCGATGTTGTATAGATCATTTTGTACATATTTTCGAATTAATCACTATGTATATTTGATTTATTAACTTAATAATCAAGAGCCTATCATTTGTTTTTATTTATATACATTGTTTAGGTTTGAGAATGTGACAGCTTGTGTCCGACCTTTGTATTTTTGGATGGAAAATATTGTCTTTTATTTCCTGAATGCCAAAAGAATCGTTTCTTTTGAAAAATAGGGTGTGTTAATTTGTGTCTGGATCTGAAATACAATGTGCAATGTCTGTTTCAGAAAACATGTGCATGGCTTGTTTTTGTAATGTCCTGGGACGTAGACTAGATGGATGTTTTCTATCTAGTTTTGATACACACTTGTCATGATTTTAAAACCATTCCTACACTTTTTCTTTTTTTTTAAGTATATTCTATCCTCATAGCTATGTTCAAACTGAATGTCAGTGTTGAATGAAATTGGCAACCCTGGATATTAAAAACTTGGTATCTAATAAAACAGTATTTAAATCAACTGTAACCAAATGCCTAAAGGGAAAGAAACAGTATTAGAAGTGCAATGTTTGCCAGAACAGTTATATGAAATATGAAGAAAACAGAATTGAATGTCATAAGTGGGATAAAATGAAAGCAAAATAATTTTAGGAGGCCATTTTTATTCAAAGCAATGTACAATACAGAAGGACTGTAATCTTCTGCTGCAATCTTTGTTACTACTGCCATGTTTTCCTGTTCTTTGTTGAATTTGTTGAATTCTTTGTTTTTCTTTTGTTATTCTAAAAAAAAAAAAAAAACTCCTCTAAAGCAGAACTTTCCTGATGTTTTGTCAAATCATTCTCAATTTCATGCAGTTGTTTACATTTGGATCCCTTAAATAAAATTTCACTTAATGTTTTGAACTTAAGAATTCGATTTTTTTTTTTTAGAAACATTCCAGCATCAGTGAAAAGTGATATTTATTAAATAATTAGTATAAAAAAAAAAACAGTCCTAAACTTGTCGATTATCCTATAACTAGGGCTACCTCCATCATGAAACACCTGGAAATATCATGGAATTTTAAAATGTCTGTATATTAATTTCTAGAATGAATATACATTTTTCTAGTAGTGCACGGTTCTAAATTATGTGAAATACTGCTCAAACTTGCTTGCAAGCCAAAGTGGTGTCTGAATTCTGTGCAAATTGTTCTATTATATATTATATAATATTTAAAATCCTTATCAAGACTGGAAAGGTCATTAAAAAATTATTGAAATTAATTGGTTGAAAAGTTTGAGAACCCTGCGTAACAATTGTTCCAACATTGATGAGCCAAAACATAATGACTGCCTGCCTAATATACTGTTGGTCCTCCGCCTGCCACCAAAACATCGCCGACCCGCCGAGGCATGGACTCGACAAGACCCCGAATTTGTCCTGTGGTATCTGGAACCAAGACATTAGCAGCAGATCCTTCAAGTCCTGTAAGTTGCGAGGTAAAGCCGCCATGGATGGGACTTGTTGGTCCAGCATATCCCCACAGATGCTCAATCTGATTGAGATCTGTGGAATTTGAGGGTCAGGGCAACACCTTTAACTCTACATCATGTTTCTCAAAACCATTCACGAACAATGTGTGCAGTGTGGCAGGGCGCATTATCCTGCTGAAAGAGGCCACTGCCATCAGGGAATACCATTGCCATGAAGGAGTGTACCTGGTCTGCAACGGTGTTTAGGTTGGTGGCACGTTTCAAATGGACATCCGCATGAATGGCTGGACCCAGGGTTTCCCAGCAGAACATTGCCCAGAGCATCACACTCCCTCGACCGGCTTGTCGACTTCCCACAGTGCATCCTGGTGCCATCACTTCCCCAGGTAAACGCTGCACAGGTACACGGCCGTCAACGTGATTTAAATGAAAACGGGACTCTCAGAAGACCTTCTTCCACTGCTCAAAGGTCCAGTTCTGATGCTCGCGTGCCCATTGTAGATGCATTTGATGGTGGACAGGAGTCATCATGGACACTCTGACCATTCAGCGTGTGAGTGGTCATAATGTTTTGGCTCATCGGTGTATATCAGATATAATTGAAAGTTTACAGCGTTAGTTCTCCTGAAAAAAAATCTCAATTTTTTTACCTTCATGTCATTCCAAAGCGTAATGAGTTTCTTTCTTCTGTGGAACACAAAGCAGAACTCAAACAGAATGTCCGAGCTGCTTTCTTCCATATAATGAGCTCCAAAAAAAAAAAAAAGCACCATAAAAACATCATAAAAGTAGTCCATACAACTTCTCAAGCCATGCAATAGCTTTGTGTGAAAAACAGACTGAAATTGAAATTGCCTGTCACCATTACTTTTAATTGCATGGAAATGAACAGCTTGGACATTCTGCAGTAAAAGAGTCATTTGGGTGAGTGTGAGTAAATAATGACAGAATTTGTATTTTTGGTTGAAAATCTTATCCAAACAAACTGCATTTAATCTCCTTTGAATTCCTTTCAATATCGTAAATGTTTTCTTTATTTATGCATAATTAAATTCAACCCAGTGTCTGAAACGCAGCCGTAACTGGTCGCAACAAGGTCCACATTGTGTGTGTCCAGACGTTCAACTGAGCGTGGCGGGGAACCATGTGAGAGAGGTTATGAAAGCACTCTCTCTACTGTCGTGGGAATAGCGGCAGATACACTCAAATAAACAGCATGAGATGCGCTCACTTAACATGCCTGCTAAGACATTGCACAAAGAGTGTCTTCTTCTAGATCTACACCTCCAATCAGAGATTCTTTGAAAACCGCAGCGTGACCCTTTCCCGACAGGTCTATTTCACTGAAGCATTTAACATGTACACAGCTGTTTTTCAGGAGCAAAAGACCCAAAAGACAGTGTCTCACCAATCATTGATAATATCATTAAAATGCCATAACAGTACAAGAGTGTATCTGGACACTTGCATGCTTAAAATGTTTCACATCAATGCATTAGATCAAAACAAGCAGCATTTTTCTCAAGAAAATTAGCACAAGCACATATTTTAAGCAAAACATTTCAACAAGAAGTTTCAACAATAAATATACTGTTCAAAATGAAGAGAAAAATGTTAGTATGGTAGTATGCTATTCCGATCACAGCCCTTGACTTTAAACCCCTGACTAATTGGCAACAGCATTTTCAGGTGAGGTAACATGAGCTTCCAAAAGGAGTTTTATTGTCAATGAATTAGAAACTGGTGTGTGTGTGTGTGTGTGTGTGTGTGTGTGTGTGTGTGTGTGTGTGAAAGTATTGTACAAAGCATTAAATGCTAAGAGAAACTTTCACATAAATTTAGCCCTCAAAACTTTAGCTCTACTATACCAGTGAGCTTCTAATGCAGCATCCTAGCCACATCATGGAACCTCATAAGTGACTGATTTGAAATGTTGTACATAGGCAGCAACTCGGTGCACTACACAAATAACTCACACGCACAGGATGATTTTGATTCCAAAAGAATTTGATGTTAGCATGTTGCTAAGCTAATATAGGATACGTGCAATGCTGCCTAAGAATTTGGTCAAAAGAAAGTATCTTAGGAGGCACACCATTATGCTGTCTACATTTTGGAACAAGCGTTTTGAAATTACGACTCGGAAAAGTTTAAAATGCTGCCTAAGAAGGCAGCTTGGTAGGTTGTGCAAGTGAGCACTTCAACACATCAATAAAAATATCTTACTCTAATTAAAAACAATCTCAGTTTTACACAATATTTATGGATACTATGTATTTTTTGTGCTTATCAGAGTGTCATGTCATTAGCTTAGCAACATGCTGATGCCAAACTCACTAAAACCAAGGCAGCAACTCGGTGCACTACACAAATAACTCACGCACAGGATGATTTTGATTCCAAAGAGTTTGATGTTAGCATGTTGCTAAGCTAACAAAGGATACATGCAATGCTGCCTAAGAATTTGGTCAAAATAAAGTATCTTAGGAGGCACATTATTATGCTGTGTATATTTTGGAACAGGCGTTTTGGGATTGCGACTCTGAAACCTTAAAATGCTCCCTATGTAGGTGGCTTACTAGGTTTTGCAAGTGAGCACTTTGACACATCAATAAAAATTTGAATCTAATAAAAAATTAACTTAGTTTTACACAATATTTATGTATCCTATGAATTTTTCTATTTATCAGAGTTTTGTGTCATTAGCTTAGCAACATGCTAACACCAAACTCAGTAGTTCCTTTAAGGCTAGTCAGTCCACTCGGTGGCCATCTTGGGAACGCTCCCGGGCAGCTGATTTATATGAAAACAAGTGGCATAAAAGTATAGCTTCTATCTAATTGAATGGGGAAAGACCGAATATTTCAAATCAGCAGTTTAATCTGATATGCAACAAATATCATATCAAGCATCAATTGTGTTTCTTTTGCCCAGATCACGCAAAACAACAACAAGTATTTTTCAGGCTGGTCAAATTAATGCACATACGTATCTTGAAGTTCAACCCAAAGAACATGCGCGCATATACAGGCGGTATCATTTTAAATGTTTCAACTGTCAGTCGATGTCTGTATCGAAAAGGTGATTGGCTCTTTTACCTGGAAGATGGGACTTCCTTTTCTACATCCGATTGGACTTTAAAAATTTTCCCATTAATTTTAATATAAGAAGTCTGTCTTGAGCTGGTCTCTGCTAAAAGTCACTGCTTTTGGGACTCTCTCAGACACAATGACTAGGTAGACGACACACACACGGATGCACACAACGTGAGACCCATTCCTACAGAAACATTTTCCCAGTCCTACCACACCCTGACAAGACTGCATTTTTGAGCCAAAAATTTGTTCCGTACCATGACTCGGCATGTGAGTGTATATGTGTGTGTGTGGGAACTTGTGGGCCCTCATAGATGATGATGTCAGCTTTACTTTCAGCTGAAGAATGTGCAAAATCAAATGAGGTAAAGAGAAAGACCAGCAGCCTCCCCTCAGGCTTTAGTCAGCATTTTACACTCAATCTGCTTTGAAAAATGCTTTGTTTACAGTCTAATAGAGGCAGTTTCCCACTGATTGTCTACTGATTTGCAAACATGTGTCCTTTTGTGTAAGAACTAGGGCTGGGTGATTAGATCTTTTATATTTTTCAGCCTTTTGATGATATTTTTTATATATTGTATCTGAATAGTTATACATTTGATTTTTGCTAAATTCAGTAAAATACATTAAAAGGTCATTAAAAATAATCAAGGTGTATTTTCCACACTGTTTCTAACTAAATGATCAAAAGGAAGAATGATATTAAAGTTATGATATGGCATGTCTTCTGTATGATTTTTTACATTTACATTTTTTGGAACATATGAATATTCCATCATTGTAAGTCTATGGATATTTTTTGGTTTTTCATCTTGGTTTAGGGACTTTGAAAAAACTAAACAAAGTCTGTAGAATATCAGTACGTTGGCATTGTCAAGCCAACATAAGTTTGCAACCAATTCCCAAACTTCCAAAACATGACATATTTCAGAGTGAGGCAGTACATTTAACAAGAAAAGTCTGTAGGACAGTATCTGACAGCAAATAAAATACATGTCTCCCTTACAAAAATCGAGAGTTCATGGCAAATTTGCCCCAAACTTGCCGAAAATTTGCCACTCATTATTTTCATATGCAAATTAGCTTGTGATTCGCCACAAATATTTGCCAGAATTTTAGTTCTTCACCGGTAGTGGTGAACCTCCTGCAAACATTTGGCAACAATGGACAATTTGCCTCAAATTTGCTGCAAAGCTCATTTGCATGTGAAAATAATCGGTGGCGAATTTGCGGTAAGCTTGCAGACAATTTGCCATGAACTCTCGATTTTTGTAAGGGATTAGCACTCTCGTCCACATAGCTGAAATTGCTAACAGAAGCCCTAATTTTCGCAATATTCAGAATGTTGTTAAATTTTACCAACAAAATAATATTGAATCTGTCACTTAGATCTTATATGAAGTAGAAACAAGTGAAAACAGCACCTTTTAATTATTTAGCACTGTTACGTTGCTTAGCAATGACAGGCAGACGTAGACAATGTAGTGTGAAGAACCCAAGTGCAGTTTATTTACAACATGAAATCCAAAACCAAACAAACATAAATGACTTGACTTGAAACAACATTACATAAACACAAAACATGAACAAAAACACATTTAAACGGGGGGGGGGGGGGTCCTTGAGGCATGGCCTGGTGAGACAGGACGTGGAGGCAGAGACCCAGGGGGTACAGAGCTGAGTGAGGCTCAATGAAGGCAGGTGGAGCCATGGAAGGTGGAGCCGTGAGAGGCTCGAGGGGAGAAACTGGATAACTTGGACCCTGAAGAGTCGATGAAGGCTGGAAGGGCCAGGGTGGAGCCGGAGGCACGGCGGACCAAGGCCGTGCCGGAGGCTTGGAAGACTGAGGCGGAGGTGGTGGAGCTGAGGACCAAGGCGGAGCCGTAGGGATCGGAGAGCCAAGGTGGAGTCCAGGGCTCGGAGGGTCTAGGCGGAGTCAGAGGCTCAAAAGTTCCCCTTGTATGAGATGTCACAGGGCGCGATGGTCGAGCCAGTAACTTGGGGGGAGCCAGCTGATCAGGAGGACTCAGGGTGGGCACAAGGGCGGGAACCAACTCCAGGCTTAATAGCTCAGTGAGAGCTGGCTCTGGGACGGATGAGGCTTGCAAAGCTGGTTCGTTGGCCATGGCAGGTGTGGGCGTTGGCTCATTGGCCATGGCAGGCGTGGACGCTGGACCATGGGACAGAGGCAGGCCTGGACCGTGGAGCAGAGGCGGGCCTGTGACATGGCATGGAGCAGACTGAGGCATGGCTGTGACATGGCGTGGAGTAGACTCAGATGTGGCTGCAACATGGTATGGAGCAGACTCAGGTGTGGCTGTGACATGGCATGGAGCAGACTCAGCCGTGGCTGTGACATGGCATGGAGCAGACTCGGGATCAGGGGCAGAAGGTGATGCAAGCTCTGCGACCATGACGTGGGACCCTGGCTCGGCGACCACGACGTGGGACCCTGGCTTGCCGACCATGACGGAGAATTGTGGCGTGGCAACATTGATGGTGGACTCTGATGTGGCAGGCATGACGGGGGGCTCTGGCGTGGTGATCATGACAGTGGGTTCTGGCGTGGCGGGTGCTGTGAAATTGCTGAGTTCCTCATTAGCCACTTCCACAGTGAACGACGAACTGCTCAGCACCAGGGCATAGTCCATGAACTGAGCCAGAGTCCATTGAATCTTGCCTCCAGGCATCATGGAGCAGACTGGCTCATTTAAGCCCACCTGGAAGATGTCCTTAAGAGCGACTTCATTGAAGTTCACCCGGTCACAGAGTCCACAAAACTCCACAACGAATTCTTCAGTGGAACGACTCCCTTGATGTAAGCGCAACAGCTGAACTGCTGGGTTCATTTTAGCAGGTCAAGTATTCTGTAATGTTGCTATGCAATGACAGGCAGATGAAGACGATGTAGTGTGAAGAACCCAAGTGCAGTTTATTTACAACGTGAAATCCAAAACCAAACAAACGTAAATTTCTTGACTTGACTTGAAACAACGTTACATAAACACAAAACAAGCTAATTGCACATGCTAATATAAATAATATAGGGGGAAAACACGTAATACAACACTTTCATAAACACAAACTTAGTGACACACTGTCCTGTGTCCTCTCTAGTTCCTTAATCACTGAAACATAATAGTGTTTAAGAGAGGTCATAAAAAACAACATAAGTGGCCTCACAGCTGAGAGAAAATGGCCTTATATATGTTCCTGTGTCATGATCTTTTATCTGAGTTGAAAACAAAATCTTGGTCTTTGGTAACTGAGAAAGGAAGTGCGTGATTAAACAGAGTTGGCAGATGGAAGACAGTGTCTAGATTTCTGAGGTTTAGCATTAGCGATTAGCTTATCTACAGAGGCTTTGCTATTCTTCACTGTGATAACAGTCTGATTGGTTTCTCTGATGTTATTTCCCACAGTATCATATGCTTGATATAGAGCTGCACTGAGCTTACAAGTGGTTAAAAACTCACAAGCGGTTATTGGCAAAGAGTTTACAGTGAAAAACAAAAACTATATTATTATGATGTTTATGCTCTGAGATAGCGTATATAAAACCGGTTTAGTAATGCTGAGAGTCCAGCGCTCACTCTCTGTGAACTCTGCTGGTGAAATCACCACTGGGCTGCTTGTGTATTTAATCTCACCCTACAGCGCAAACTGTTGACAAAAATGAGGAATTTGGGTCAGGCACAGGCGAAACTAACAGTATGACCTGTTTAGACCCTCTGAAGTTCAAAGACTATGTGGCCAAAAGTCAAGATTCCCCATGGACAGATGCACTGGGAAGTACTTCATAACACACACATGCACACACACAGACTCATTCCAAAAAACTGCCATACAGTATATGCATATGAAGCCAAAGTAGAAACATAAAGATGTCTGAAATGTAAATATGTTGTCTGTAGTGTTCCGGATGAATAGAATATGCACTTTTGAGGAAGATATATATGTTTTTCCTTCTTTTGTTATACAGCTGGTCATGGACCAACAATGCAATTGTTTAAATTAGTATTTTTCCACACTGGCCTATTATTGTGGAATAATCCATTAGTGATAACCCACCCCTAAACGACACGTAAAAACAAAACAAAGTTTGATTCACCGCTTCTCATGTTGATGGTTCTTGGCCAGAAACTGGACCAGACTTTATGCCGATAGGGATGTCAGACTAGTAGTGTCTTAGCAGCTCCTTAGAGAACAGAGTAGGCAAAAAACACACCAATTTAGGGTGCAAACCTTCAGATGAGATGCCCTTATTCTCCACAATCCTTTTTAGTGATAGTGTATTCCTGTAATCTCCACACCCATAATAATTTTTGTGGTATTTTTTTTTTTTTTTTTTTTAAGGGAGGAACGATTTTGTTCATGTTTTGTTCTAATGCAAATGCAAAGATGACAATGATGATAAATCATGCTTTAGTCAACCTGTGCTGTTCAGTTCCCAGAAAGAAAAAAAAAAAGAAAAAGACTCAAAGAGAGGGCAAGAGAGGGGGAAAGGTACACTAATGTGTCTACTGTGGTAGTTATCTTGGAAATTGCCCCAAAATAATAATAGACAGCTGCAAAACCAGGTGTTACACACACACACACACACACACACACACACACACACCTCCTGACGCAGAAGTTGCAGGATAAGAATGAGGTGGGCTACAGTAAGAAATTACTTCAACATCGCTGACTAAGCATACACAAGTACATGCACACAAAGAAGATCTAACTCTTGGCAGTATTGTAATGTGTTAGTAGTTATTTAGTACAAGTATTAGTGCTGTCAGTCGATAAAATTTTGTAATCGTGATTAATCGCAGAATTTTTGGTAGTTAATTGCGATTAATGGCAGATTTGGAAAATGCTGAAATTGTACACTATATTTACTTCTTTTCCAGTATAAATGGATTTCTTTCCATCTTAGGAAAGAAAACAAAACAATATGTAACAATATAATGCTTTATTAACATTTTCCAAACGAAGACTTCCACAGTATAAAGACAGAAATGCACTAAAATAGCACCAGTTCAAGTAAAATTAAACATTTCCCAAAGTCTAAGTGGGAGTTTGACTAATTGAAAGAAATAGTCCCCACATAGGTTGCATTTTAATTGCAGTGGGCATTACATCTCTTAAACTCTCATCCTCCGCAATATTAATCAGCCGGCAGACTGGGGCTATCCGCTTTGCTACAGCAATCGTGAAGCCGTGTTCATGATTCACGTCTGAGCGTCAACGCCAGCGTCAAGCGCCCTTTGAGCTCCACATGAAAAACGCTTGCAGACAAAAACGTCTAATTCTGCATTTTGGTGATAGTTAAGAATTGGTGTGCTTCTGTGGTAATTAAAATGTGCCTTACATAGGCTGAAAAATACTTTCTATTACAAATCCCATCTGGGCAGACTGTTCTGACAACATGATGTATCTTTTCTGACTTACTGACGGAATATTCAAATGGGCCAAAACTATTCAAACTCCAACTGTCAAAATTAAATCAAACTCAAATTCAATCAATCTATCAATCAATAAATCTATCTATCTATCCATCTATCCATCTATCTAGATATCTAGCTATCTATCTATCTAGCTATCTATCTAGCTAGCTGTTGGAATAAGCTGCAAAGTAGCCAGTTTCCACCATGCAGCTTATTCTGGCCGATAGAACCGCATACTGTGTGCCACTAATATGTAAATCTTAAATCAGTGATACCACAATAATAGAATGGCATGAAAAAACTCCATTGGAACTGACGATTTCAGTCAGTGCTTGCCATTTTTGTGCACAATATGCTCAACAAAATATGATCACAAACTGTCACAGGAGACACATTTGAGATGCATGTTAACACCAGGTGTAAATTACGATATATTATGTATGTCTGTGGTGCAAGGCTGTTGTGAGGTTTAATCAGAGCCACTGTGTTTGAACATGTCCAGAGAAAGCAGCTGCTGATTGGTGGACTGGCCTGAGGGAGAAGTTTGGGCATGTTACTGTAACACAAGTTAGCTTCCCACACTCTCTGTGTGTTTGTGTGTGCGATAGATTACTGCCATATTGCCCTGAGCCTCTTACAATTAGCCAACTTAAATTGTTATTACCCTCTGTCATTCCAGCAAAACCTGCCATTTCTCATTCTCTCTCCGTGTGGCATGGGAAGATGTCAACATTTTTAATTGAGAAGGAAAAACAGAGATGGATCTGTACGAAACACACCTCAATAAAGCTTTCCACCAGCTCTTGGGAAATAAACATCACCTTAATACAGGAAATAACACTGACACATGTTTTCTATGAACCAATGTTTTAGTGACTTTCCATTACTGTGAGTCTGAAACTATGTTCAGAATGCCATTCTAACCTACTGCTTACTGCATACTGTGCAGTATACACTGTATACTGCTTACTACCAAAGTCTTTTTAGCAAGTCAGTCCACTGGCAGCCATCTTTGAAACGCTCTCAGGCAGCTATTTTTCTATGTAAACAAGTGGCATACAAGTGCAGCTCCAATCTACTTGAATGGGGAAAGACCGAAATCTCCAAAACTGTTGGTCAAGATTACGCGCATCTTATCACATGGCTCTCTGTGCATGACACTGCGGAGACTCCGTACGTGGAGGCTCATGCTATTCTCTGCGATCCACGCACAACTTACCACGCACCCCATTGAGAGAGGGATTCACTTAATCGCGACCATGAGGAGGTTACCCCATGTGACTCTAGCCTCCCTAGCAACCGGGCCAGTTTGGTTGCTTAGGAAACCTGGCTGGAGTCACTCAGCACTCCCTGGATTCGAACTTGCGACTCTAGGGGTGGTAGTCAGCGTCAATACAATAATGCCTTTTTTACAGTTCATACCGCAGCAATAGTAAAAGTAGTATGGTTGAGCGTGATTCTGAACATAGCCTGAGAATACATCGACTCTAAATGGCAAAATATAAACAGTCACTCCCTCTCATTTATCTCTATTTAGCGTCTTATAGTAAGAGAATCAAGTAAAGTATAGATGTCGTCCTTACATGCACGTGCACACACACACGCACACACACAGCAGGGGAACCTGGCTTGCCCTCAGTGGGATTATTTGTGGCGTCACAGTCTGTGTGTGAGGACAAATTCTCATGGGAACTGCAGAAACGGCGGCCTGTTTTAACAAAAACTGTGTGTTTACTACACAGGCTAATTAGAGAGAAAGCACAGTGTCGAAATGAGTGGGAAACTATATTGTAAAGGATATTTCAGTCCTGACTTTATACACAAAAAAGCTCTCTCAGGACTGGATTTATGGAAACATTAAAGGGATAGTTAACCCAAAAATGTCAGTTCTGTACTTGTTTGCTCACCCTCATGTCGTCAAAGCTTGTAAGCTGCTATTGGTTAAGTGAAGCACAGAATGATACATTTTGAAGATATGAGGGTGAATAAATTATTTTCATTTTTGGGTGAACCATTGCATTACTGTGCAAATATTGCTGTCTGTTGTCTTTCTAGACCTCTTAAAGTTTTGCACATGTTCCTACAATGTGTAAGCAAATTTGGAACAGGTAAACAGAGCCCTGCAGACACTGATCTGCAGTCAGTTGCATATCTGTCAATGCTACAGTAATGCAGGGAGCATGTCAGTGGAACTGTGTGGAATGATCATACTTTGATAGTAGGAGTATCAAATTCCCCAAATGTTCCACACCCTGTCATTAACGTATTTAAACAGATAAAACCCAGATGCTGCACATTCCTTGCATTAGAAAAGATACACACAGACTATAACACAAGAAGATAACACCATAAAACCGTAATGTGTGAAAGTTCATGCCATCTTCAAAATCAGGTATGCAGAATGTTATAACATTTTATAGGTGTTTTGGGTACATTTATGCTATGGAGCAAAATGCAGTAACATCTTTTGTAACACAGGAGCGGGATGGGTTGGAAAAAGAGAGAGACAGAGAGCAAGAGCACACCTATTGTGAACAGCTGACCAGCTGTGTTCTTCTCAGTTCCATGTGTAATAAAAGCCTCATGAAATGGCTTGACGAGTGCAGTTTTCTTTCCTGTGTTGACGTGTTGAAAAAAGGAAGTTGGAGGTGGGACATATCTAAGGGCTCATCCCTTTTTTTTTAAATAGCTATCAGGTTTTAGCTACTTTGCAGCCATGAACCATGATTTGCTATTTTCTTGTCAGTTGCAGGTGGTTTTAGGGGGAGGGACATTCTCATTTGAGAGAGTGTTTGATTGGACAAAAATCTGTGTAGTGCAGGATGAAGTCATCAGTATTTTTTGTCCGTTTTCCCAGAAACGAAAGACTTTAAGTGTGTGCCAATTCACATTCTTCTATGCAAGCCATTTTGTAGCATAGTGCCAGTAGTATCTTTACACTGAAAATGCAACAAAAAGAAGCATACTAGGAGTACCCGTATGATGTAAGCCTGCAACCGGTATTACTAAGTGTGTAATGTTGGACTCTTCGTGCACTCAGTTGCACAACTACACATTTCCGAGCGGGTATGCAAAACTAAATTTTGTGCCCCATGTATCTGTCAAGTGTGTGGGTGGGGAGAGTGATGTTGGAGTGATCGAGGAGGTCGATTGCACCACCTTTAGTGAGTCGCCGGTGCCCCCCTTTACATGGCGCCCCACGCATTGCATACCTTGCATATATGGTTTTTGTGCACTCAAAGGTCGCGGCTTATCCTTCGTAGCAGAAAGGGCGGAGTTACCTGGCCACGATTCTGACCAAAACAATAGTAAATAATGGTGAATGTAGCAACTAGCGAAACTTCTGTGAAGACAGCACTGTGAGTTGAATGCTTTATCATCACCCCATGCTGTGTGAATATGTACACTATTTGAGATATAAGAGTTTGAATCACATGCTAAAGCTAACAGCAACGCAACGCGTGAAAGGTCACTTCCGTGAGCTGTTAAACGGCGAGTGCTTCCATGAAGTAAAAAAACTTTAGTTTTCAATTTGGGATGATACTTTAAAAATTCATACACTACATTGCCAAGTGCATAGTGTATAATATAACTGCATAGTGTCATTTGGGACACAGCTTGTAAATTTAAATTCATAATTTTTTTTAAATCTTCTAAAAGTGACTTTTATCAACATTTAGGAGGACACTAGCATATAGATGGCTTCAAAGCTAACACGTAGAAACCCAAAGCCACAAAACTCCAATTTTGATTTCATGGGATCTTTAAGGGTTGGCTTTGACTAGCCAGACAAATTAGGCCAGGCTTATTCATAATTTACTAAATTGAAAGTAGTATGAGGGCTGACAGCTTCAGTCCCCATTTACTTTCATTACATTTTTAACTCAGAGTGACTGGTTACTGAGGCAGTCAGTCCCTAACATTCGGCCTAACTTCCTCTTTTGTGCTTCACAGAGAAATGAAAGTCATACAAGCTTGTAAAGATATGAGGGTGAATATATAATGACATGAATCTATTTTTGGGTGAACTAATCCTGTGATGAACATGCTTGTGAATGAAGCTATAACACAAGTAGGCAGCTCCCTCTGCTGGCTTTGCTGTAGCTATACCTACTTGGTTACAAAGCACTATTCTTTGATCAAAAGAGTTGCCTGTTAATATAATATATATTCATTTTATTTGTATAGCGCTTTTCATAATACATATCGTTCCAAAGCAGTTTTAAGGAACGGAGCATTTCAACGCTCCTTGACCAAGCCACGGCGACATTGGCAGGGAACAACTCCATTATGACTAATGATTTAATCATATAAATATTTTTATTTATTTATTTTGGTTTCTTTTTTTACTGTTCGCAGTCAATTAAAATAGTTACGTTTAACGTATTTTGCTCATAGTATTTTCAGTCAGGATTATTATCGGTTACCTATGACTCCATCAGGACCCAAAATGGTCTTAGAGAGTTGAAGGTGAGTGTTATATTATAATCATCTAAAATACAGGACTATGGAGTTCATATTTAACTCTTATTAACCAAAAAAGGTGCAGACATGTGTGTAGTTTTATCTGTCTTCATTTCTTAACCCGTTTATTGATTATACACACGTGAGCGTGACACAGTACACATACATAAAGGGTCACCGGGGCTAGTTGTCACACTTTTTCTTTCAGTGAATATTTATCAGGGTTGGTTTATTTTTAAAGTCAGTTTCTGTACAGACACATGCAATATTGGCTGCAAATAAAACTGCTGAATTTTACTATTAAATAGCCTATTGTTGGCTAACAGTTATGCAACTCGAACCAATGTACGAAACATTTAATAATTAATATATTACATCATATAAACGCAAGTGACAACTTGCCCCAACTGGACATTTATTAGATGCTTGCCTTAATGTAGTGCACTGCTTAGTAATGTTGTTTCTAGTGTCTGTTAGAGAAAACACTCACTTGACTTAAACCTTATAGTTACTCAGATAAAGCCCAGGTGACTTCCCTGTGTGACAACTAGCCCACAAGTCTCAACATCTTTCAACTTTCCTTCATTTTGAATCACCTTCATGCATTTTAGTCCTTCGGTGTAACACATGAATATTTCCTTCATGTATGTTTTATGTCTGTAGGTATGAGTAAGCTCAGGAGTTTTTGGCACAATTATAAAGTGCTGATTGTTATGGGCTCTGGCCTTGGGTTGGTGCACTGGGGTTGGTATACGATCAAATCCAATCCACTGCTGAAGAAGAACAGGGAGGAATATATTCCCGAGCCGGGCATCGTGTCATACGTTGCTCCATCCCAACCACCTCTGCCCCCTCTGCCCGAGCGGAGCAAAAAGAGAGAGGCCAAAGCCAAGGAGTAACTCGACCTGCTGCTCAAGGTGGGACAGTTTTAAATTCCCTTTAGACTGTTTTATTAATTATCTCTCTGAGGTCCACTTGTCAATAAATGTTATTGTCCCAAAAACAGCAAGAATTTAGTTTTAGATGTTCATAATTTTCCATCCTCTTTCTGACTAGGGCTGGGTATTCAAACCAATTTCCTGATTCGATTTCGATTCACAAGCTCTCAATTCGATTCTGATTCTATATCAATTCATATGGGTATATTTCAGTAACAGTGTTTATTTTGCTTGCATATGAAAGAAATTCTCTCTCAGCTAATGCTGTCAATTATAACGTGAACTTCTAGCTATAATTTGAAAATATACATTTTATAAATTATATTTTCAGTAGTTTTTCATCATATTGGTCACATTTTAGCTTTCAAATTCAGTGTATTCCATCAATAAATGTCTTGAAATTGCATATATTACATTCAGGGATGCCAACTACTCACCTTTCGGCTAAAGTCACCTTTTTTTTAAGCTAATTTGAACAAATCGTTCGGTGAAATGTTTTGTTTTACTTTTACTTAAAATCACTTGAAATGGGTAGTTTAATCTTAAACGCTTAAAAAACCTTTAACGGGGTCATGACATGCCTTTTTAAAATTATTTTAATATGTTCCTTGAGGTTCACTTATAATATTAAAGTTTTTTTGACACAAAACAGTCATATACAGGTGCATCTCAATAAATTAGAATGTCGTGGAAAAGTTCATTTATTTCAGTAATTCAACTCAAATTGTGAAACTCGTGTATTAAATAAATTCAATGCACACAGATTGAAGTAGTTTAAGTCTTTGATTCTTTTAATTGTGATGATTTTGGCTCACATTTAACAAAAACCCACCAATTCACTATCTCAAAAAATTAGAATACATCATAAGACCAATAAAAAAAACATTTTTAGTGAATTGTTGGCCTTCTGGAAAGTATGTTCATTTACTGTATATGTACTCAATACTTGGTAGGGGCTCCTTTTGCTTTAATTACTGCCTCAATTCAGCGTGGCATGGAGGTGATCAGTTTGTGGCACTGCTGAGGTGGTATGGAAGCCCAGGTTTCTTTGACAGTGGCCTTCAGCTCATCTGCATTTTTTGGTCTCTTGTTTCTCATTTTCCTCTTGACAATACCCCATAGATTCTCTATGGGGTTCAGGTCTGGTGAGTTTGCTGGCCAGTCAAGCACACCAACACCATGGTCATTTAACCAACTTTTGGTGCTTTTGGCAGTGTGGGCAGGTGCCAAATCCTGCTGGAAAATGAAATCAGCATCTTTAAAAAGCTGGTCAGCAGAAGGAAGAATGAAGTGCTCCAAAATTTCTTGGTAAACGGGTGCAGTGACTTTGGTTTTCAAAAAACACAATGGACCAATACCAGCAGATGACATTGCACCCCAAATCATCACAGACTGTGGAAACTTAACACTGGACTTCAAGCAACTTGGGCTATGAGCTTCTCCACCCTTCCTCCAGACTCTAGGACCTTGGTTTCCAAATGAAATACAAAACTTGCTTTCATCTGAAAAGAGGACTTTGGAACACTGGGCAACAGTCCAGTTCTTCTTCTCCTTAGCCCAGGAAAGACACCTCTGACGTTGTCTGTGGTTCAGGAGTGGCTTAACAAGAGGAATACTGTAGCCAAATTCCTTGACACGTCTGTGTGTGGTGGCTCTTGATGCCTTGACCCCAGCCTCAGTCCATTCCTTGTGAAGTTCACCCAAATTCTTGAATCGATTTTGCTGGACAATCATAAGGCTGCGGTTCTCTCGGTTGGTTGTGCATCTTTTTCTTCCACACTTTTTCCTTCCACTCAACTTTCTGTTAACATGCTTGGATACAGCACTCTGTGAACAGCCAGCTTCTTTGGCAATGAATGTTTGTGGCTTACCCTCCTTGTGAAGGGTGTCAATGATTGTCTTCTGGACAACTGTCAGATCAGCAGTCTTCCCCATGATTGTGTAGCCTAGTGAACCAAACTGAGAGACCATTTTGAAGGCTCAGGAAACATTTGCAGGTGTTTTGAGTTGATTAGCTGATTGGCATGTCAAACTATTCTAATTTTTTGAGATAGTGAATTGGTGGGTTTTTGTTAAATGTGAGCCAAAATCATTACAATTAAAAGAACCAAAGACTTAAACTACTTCAGTCTGTGTGCATTGAATTTATTTAATACACGAGTTTCACAATTTGAGCTGAGTTACTGAAATAAATGAACTTTTCCACGACATTCTAATTTATTGAGATGCACCTGTATTTGTAAAACAGGATCATTTTCCTCCCTCATTCTGACCCTGTGTCAGAAACGCTCTGTTTTGGTGCTACTTCCCCTTTAAGACTTGACAGTACACGCCCACTGTTATGATTGGCTTTCTGCTCTTGACTGACCTGCTCTCTCTTCTTGGCATCTCACTGCTCACCGCTGCTGGGCGGGGCTACAGAAGTTATAAGATAAAGGAAGCATTGATGTGTTGTTGTGGAGGCGGCCAGATGCAAATGTCTACCACGGTGTGACATCACAATATGGAGGAATATGGAGAATGAGTCGTTTTGACAGCTTGGTTTCAACAAATGTTATTTTTTTTGCAGTGAGAAGGAAGTTTTGAGTTCTGAAACATATAGTATGTTTTTATAGAACAATGACCTCTTTATATGTCAAAAGATCACGACCACTTTAAATACATTAAACAAATCACTGAAAATATTCACTTGGAAAACATGCTATGAATTTCTCACCTTTTCATCTCTCATGAGTTTGCATTCCTGTATATTGGATATACATGTTTATTGTTTACAAACATAATTTGTACCATTTACAAGTTTTTACATTAATATGTAGAAAACATGCTAAATCGGTACTGTCTCTCTAAGACTACCGGCATCAGTCAGTGAGCACATTTTAATCAGAGAGGATTTATTTCTTTAGCGTATCCATGTGTGATTAGAATTAAATGTTGTTGTTTTTTTTTATCAACAACTGACTGTTAAGAACAGCAAGGGTATTAAAAGAGACATTATTCAATGGCAAATGGATTGTGTGGATCATGTCTTTGGACACACATTACACGGAACGAGTCAAACCAAACTTTTACTCTCAACACGCAATGAAAAGATCTTGATGCTGAACTACTTCACCACTATACTACACAATCACTGGTGAGTGAAATCTGAACATTTAAAAACCAGTACCTAATCACAGAGATTTTTAGTCACTTAGCGAGAAATTAGATCGCATATCCGAGTGATTTACTCAGGGTTGTGCATATAGTAAAAGATTGATCTTGGGATTTAAGAATCGATATTGAGGTCATTCAAACGTAGATTGCGATGCATCGGAAAATTGATATTTTTACCCAGCTCTTTTTCTGAACCTTACAATCCATTTACAATTAAAATGTGTCACACATACTATCAAGATGAGACTACTATCTTGTTAAAACAACTTTAGTTGCTTGTTTCTAACCTCAGGATCCTTCAGAAGGATCTGCAGAGCGGCAGGTGCTACACACAGTCAGGAACAGCACAAGATCTGACAGACTTTGCCTAATTTTACTATTACCATTAGTATTTCTGGTGTTTAGGAATAATTGTGTGTCCTCCATCATTACTAGCTCTTTTTCAGTAGGCTTTCTTCAATAAGGAAAGATCAATTTAAGTTTGGTATGACCCCTATGCAGCGTTAAGTGTGTGTGCTTTGTTAATCAGTCACTCGGGTCCAAGTGTCACAATTCTGCTCATTCAATAAACACACGTGCTGCTCTATGATGAGCTTTTTGTTGCTATTCGTATCTTGCATTGAAGGTTACAGGATATTTTCTTGTGAATGTCAGATTATGCAGATATTCCATTTTTTTTATGGTAGTAGTTTTCCCTTTTTACAGGGCCAATATTAAGGCCTTTTTTTGTTCTGGACCAATCAGCTACTAGTTCAGATTTGCCTCGATCATTTTCACTGGCCCCACCACAAAAAATTATAAATTATGTAATAATTTATATAATATTATTTTTAGCGACACATTTTTATTTGTGTCAGAAACAGGGCTGTCAAGATTATGAAATGTGGCTGATGATTAATTGTCAAACAAATAATTGCAAATATGACAATTAGTTGTTTTTGGAACCCAGTCAACCTGAATAAATATATTATATTATATTGTGCAATAGTAAAACATTTCTGTCCTAAATTCTACACTCTTACACATTAATTTAAAACCTTCTTTTAAAATAATGTGTAAGAGTTTTATATTTAAAAATATATTTCTTAATTCTATAATCTCCACAGAAATAAATTGGGCGTCTCCTCCACAACGACCAAGAACATTTGCCATAACGTGAACATTTAATTAAAGTGAAACCACCTCAGATGGCACGTGCTTCAGCGGTTAATCTTTACGTGCTCTTCATTCATGGCATTTCTATATTAGTGTAAAGTTCCCTTATTTGGATAGTAAAATGTGATAAGTACAGAATAATGCAGTTTGATTAAATAATTGCGTACAGACAATTACTTAAAATCACGACAGGCCTAGTCAGAAAAAAATATATTCATATTCATCATTTAAAGGTTATTTTTCAAAATTTGTTTTTCATTTATTTTATTTACATTTGCAATAGGCTAATTTACATTTGACAGATGCTTTAATTCACAGCTACTTGGGTGTGTGTGTATATATATATATATATATATATATTAGTATGTGTGTTCCCTGACCTTGAACTCATTGAGTCCATGACCTTGATGTTGCAAGACTATCGCAAGCCATCCCCTCAATTTCAACAAAACCTTATCTATGTAAGCCAGGTAGATAATGTTACTTTGACCTGTTTAAATCAGCTTATTTCACAACAATGTTCAATTAATCATTGCAGAAAAACAAATGTTTATGTTTGCAAGGCAAAAAAAAATCTATATGTAGTGTCAACGCATACAATATACACTGAATGTTGGAGCCATTGTAGAATGTGTTAAACATTTTCTTGTATTTTAATGTAATTTCATTTTTGTTCACTGGGTGGCGTTTGGGCATAACAGATGTACTTAAGTGAGCACATGAGAAGTCAGGTGGTGTTAGCTAAGGAAACACACCAATGTTTGACTGTGTGTGAACTCTGTAAACGTAAATCAAGTTTGTACATGAATGAAAACTACAACACTGGAATGGAACTTAACTTAAAACAGCCAGTCAGTTGTCTTTTACGAGTCGTTAATACTGAAACACTGTACTTTTTTTCCTAACCTCATCCCTTCCATTCTGCAGATCCCGAACCTCATCCTCTACTAAAGACTGAGAGGATGAGAAGCCAGAGCTGGCTAAGGAAGAACTGGCTATGGGTTGCTTGTGGCGCATTTCTTGGTATCCATACTGGCACATGGCTCCTACAAAAGGCAATGAAGAACTTGGTGCGCTCAGATCAACAGCTTAAAAGTAAAGCCGTCCCAGAGAAGTAATAAGAAATGAGAACTTCTAAGTGAATATAGATCAAGAGATATTATGGGGTTGTATACGGTTTCTCGATTAAATTATAAGTGCTTTATTCTCTGCATGGTTTCTGATGAACACATATGAAATGATGCCATATATGGAAATTTCCATCAGAAATCTGAAATCTACTTCATTGCTTAGAAATGCAGAGTCCATACAGCATTTACTGAGAGCAAAACATGATGTGTCATATTATTCACTTGAAACAATGTACAAGTGATACGTATATGTACCATATAGTTCAGAGGACTTTGAATGGCATCTTTGCATGGTGTGCGTTTTAGGTTTCCTGAGCACTAATCACACTTGTCTGGTTATAAATATTTATGGATGATTAATTATTTTACGAAAACTGCTTGTGCAGAATGGGATATGTATGACCATTCTCTGCCATGTATAATTGTAAACAAAAGATTTTAATGGTGTACTTACAAAATAAATACAAAACTTACAACATAACATCAAAACTTGCAGTTCTTATTAGGTCAGTGATTAAAATTGTTTTGATTAAATGGAAACTTTGTGTCCATGATTTCCCTTTCATATGTCTTCGTAAAGGTGTCAACGTCCATCTGACTTTGCTATAGCACGAAGGGGATCACAGCCTTTCTTGATTTGGGGTAATCTTTAAATTTCTCCAAATAATACCTGTGAAAAAGACAAGTGCATATTACATAACTTTGGTTGGAGTCTGGACAGATTCAACAGTGAATGACCATTAAAATGGACATTTTTGTCTATATGTAGTCTTAGGTTCTGTTCCAAAATCTAGTTAGCTGCCTTACTGTGTACTACCTTCACTAAATAGTCCATAAACAGAAGCATGTATTGTTCACTGAGAGGCCAATCCCAAACTAGAGAAATGTTGGTTATGAATATAATTCATTAAATATTATAAAGAATAAGTATCAATAAAATAGACTTATTAGACTTATAGGATATACTTTTAAATCTATTTATGGACTATTTTACCCAACATTTGTGTCTGCTAAGTATTTTTATACTTAATATGCTAATGCAAAACTCCATTTAAATCAATTGTGATTCAAATCTCCCATAGACTTTGCTTGAGAAGTACTGTTTGAATGATGCACAGAGAGTTGCTACCTATGTAGAGCGTTCACAATTAGTCACTTATGAGGTTCCATTAAAGTTAGCATGCTGCCTAGGTATGCAGTAGGCAGCAAGACAGCTTATTAGTATGGAAGCCCGTTTTGCAATATATATATATATAAAAATACAGCATAAAAGTATTTATTTTGAGATAGTATGTCATTGTTTTATCTAGTATCTCAATATTTTAGTATCTCAAATAAGGAGATCTTAAAATAATGAGATACTAACTCAAAATAATGAGCTAAAATAATTAAATACAAATTCAAGATAATGAGATAATGTCTCAAAATAATGATATACTAACTCAAAATAATGAGGTTATATCTCAAAATAATGACTTGTGTGCTGGATTTTTTTTATTTGACGTGGCGGACACGGGGTTCCAAACATTACATTTTGAAACAAAACTCTAGAGTTTGTACAACACCTGTGATGGTGGTAGGCTCGTGGTCCAATGGAGCAGATGGTGAAGATAGCAAATGAGAAAGCTGGAAAAGACCAGGTGGCCACAGCATATCCACACCATTCAACAATCTCCCCAAAGAAGTTAGCACCAGAGACCCACTCAAACATTCCCCCTAAAGATAAAACAACCATATGCAAGCATGTTTAATCGAAGAGCATGTCATATGTGTGGTTTCTATTAGTACTAGACTGATATATCGGTCAGGTCAATAAACTAGAAGTTATCTGGTGATTTTCAGATTGTTTTTTTTTTTTTTTTTTTTTCAGATTAACAATTTTTATTGATTCACATATTTGAACATAGAAAAACAAAACATATATACACAGAATCAACATTAACCCCCACTATTACCCCTCCCCCTTCCAATCCCAACCTGGCCCCCAACAACATCCCAGTGGTCGTACATGATATAGACACACACAAATAAAAAATATAATAATAATAATCACACATCCATAAATGACAGATATCTGCCCCATTTCTCCATGAACAAGTTAAACTTTCTTCTAAATGACCCTTCTTCAAAGGCCGCCACCCTTCCCATCTCCGAGCACCACTCCTGAAATGAGGGTGCTCCAGCCGACCTCCATCCCCTTAAAAGTAGCCGTCTGGTGATTATGACACTGATTAAGACCCAACTCTTTATGTGTCTATTTTCAACATCGATGACCGCCCCATCGCCCAAAATACAGAGTCTGGGGCAAAATGATACCCGAGTGCCCAATACATCACACACCAAACTCTGAACCTTCAACCAAAACTCCTTGTTCTTAACACACCCCCAAAAGACATGGGTTATGTCTCCATCCTCTGATTGGCATCGCCAGCAGGTGGGTGTGTCTTTATATATAAGGTGCACCCTTGCATTTCTAGATGCAGACTTGACATTTTTTAGAATCCTAGACCACACTCCCTCCTCCAATTCCAAGTATACATTTTTCTCTCATAATCTCTTGATAGAAGTTAAAGCTCCATCCCCCAGACTCTGAATTAGCAGGGAGTAATACACTGATGCCTCTTGACCTTTTCCAAAAGCAGTAATCACCACTCCCATAGTATCTGCTGCTTTAGGGGGGTGTATGCTATTCCCAAAAATAGTGATTTTCAGATTGTTGACATTAGCTGATAGATGTGTTTACTTAGATGATAAACGTAATGGTGTGAATTCCAAAATCCACCATTGTCAATATCAATAGATAATGCACACTTTCTGTTTACAGTGCATTTTTAATGAATATGGTATAAAACAAATGTTCACTTAATGGAAGGATGGAAATTATGTAGTCACAGTATTATGTAGCCCATTAGAGGACTGGGAGGGAATTTATTTTCTGAGGTAGTTTTGCTTTCCCTTGCAATACGTTTTAGATTCCCTCGCAATAGCCTGGTTCCCTCGCAATAATTTTGTGTTCTGTCGCAATACTTTTTGCATTCCCTCACAATAGTCTGCGTTCTCTCACAATACATTTTGCGTTTATTCACAATATTATGCGTTCCCTCATACTGAGAGTTGCATTCCCTCGCAATAAGTTTTGTGTTCTCTCACAATAGTTTTGCTTTCACTCACAATACATTTTGAATTCCCTCATAATAGTCTGCGTTCCCTCGCAGTAATTTTCTGTTCTGTCTTAATCCGTTTTCCGTTCCCTTGCAATTGTCTACGTTCTCTCACAAGAAGTTTGTGTTCCTTCTCAATAAGTGTTGCGTTCCCTCACAATAAGTTTGACGTTCTCTTGCAATAGTTTTGCAAGAGAATAAGTGTCCCTCTCAGTAAGTGTTGTGTTCCCTCGCAATAGTCTGCGTTCCCTCACAATAAGTTTTGCATTCCCTCGCAATAGTCTAAATTCCCTCACAATATTATTTAAGTTCTCTACAATAGTCTGTGTTCCATCACGGTTGTCAGAGTACCCTCAAAATAAGTTTTGCATTATCTGGCAATGGTTTTGTGTTCCCTCGCAATAGTTTTGTTCTGTCAGAATCCATTTTGCGTTTTTGCAATAGACTGCGTTCCCTCGCAGTAGTCTGCTTTGCCTCACAATAAGTTTTGCCTTTCCTCGCAATTGTTTTGTTTACCCTCACAATAAGTTTTACGTTTTCTCGCAATAGTATGCATTCCCTCACAATAGTCTGGGTTCCCTCACAATAAGTTTTGCGTTCTGTCGCAATAGTTTTGCTTTCCCTCACAATAAGTTTTGCATTACCTCGTAATAGTCTGCATTCCCTCACAATATTTTTTGTGTTCTGTCGCAATCCGTTTTGCATTCCCTCAAAATAAGTTTTGCATTCTCTCTCCCTCGCAATAAGTTTTGCGTTCCCTCGCAATAGTTTGCATTCCCTCACAATAAGTTTTAAGTTCTCTTGCAATAGTCTGCGGTCCCTCACAGTAGTCCGAGTACCCTCACAATAAGTTTTGTGTTATCTCGCAATGGTTTTTCGTTCCCTCGCAGTAGTCTACGTTCCATTGCAATAGTTTTGTGTTCTGTCGCAATCCATTTCGCGTTCTTGCAATAGTCTGCGTTCCCTCGCAATAGTCTGCGTTGCCTCACAATTAGTTGTGCGTTCTCTCGCAATAGTTTTATTTTCCCTCACAATAAGTTTTGCGTTATCTTGCATTGTTTTTTTGTGTTCCCTCACAATAAGTGTTGCATTCTCTTGCAATAGTTTTGCTTTCCCTCGCAATAATTTTAGCATTCCCTCATAATAGTCTGCATTCCCTAGCAATAGTTTTGTGTTTTATCGCAATCTGTTTGGTGTTCCTTCACAATAAGTGTTGCATTCCCTTGCAATATTCTGCATTCCCTCACAATACGTTTTGCGTTCTCTTGCAATAGTTTTGCTTTCCCGCGCAATGTTTTTTTTTGTGTTCCCTCACATTAAGTGTTGCATTCCCTTGCAGTAGTCTGCGTTCCCTCACAATACGTTTTGCGTTCTCTCGCAATAGTTTTGCTTTCCCTCGCAATACGTTTTGCGTTCTCTTGCAATAGTCTGTATTACCTCACAGTAGTCAGAGTACCCTCACAATAAGATTTGCGTTATCTCGCAATGGTTTTGCGTTCCCTCGCAATAATTTTAGCATTCCCTCTCAATATTCTACATTCCCTCGCAATAGTTTTGTTTTCTGTCACAATCCGTTTTGCATTCTCGCAGTAGTCTTCATTCTCTCGCAACAGTTTTGGTTTCCCTCACAATAAGTTTTACATTCCCCCGCAATAGTTTGCATTTCCTCACAATAATTTTTGTTTGCTCGCAATAGTTTGTGTTCCCTTGCAATAAGTTTTCCATTCCCTCCCAATAAGTTTTGCATTCCTTTGCAACAGTTTGCGTTACCTAGCAATAAATGTTGCGTTCCCTTGCAATAGTCTGCGTTCCCTCACAACAAGTTTTACATTCTCTCGCAAATGTTTTGCTTTCCATTGCAATAAATTTTGCATTCCCTCGAAATAGTCTACGTTCCTTTGCAATAATCTGCATTCCCTCTGTTGGAAATTCTCAGAGAAGACCAGGAGACTCAGATAAAATTTCAGCAGGATTCTTTATTGTAGGAGATCAGGAGCATTAGTCTACATGTCAGAACGTGCTGTCTTGCCCTGCAGTCATCAAGTCTGATTTAGAGAGGCTTGCATTGTATTTTATAGGCATTCTGGGGGCGGTACTTCCAGATGTTGACAGGTTTTTGGGTGAAACAAAACTGGGTGAAGACTCTGAATTCAACCAGCCCCAATCCAATTAACATAACTGTATCATCCAAATGGCTTGGGTTATTTGCTCCTTGGCATTGCATTCAAACTACACTCAGAAAGTGGTTGAATCATAAACAATGGTAACCAACCAAATAGTGGGACTGAACCATCAAGGGCCATCACAGACAAAAAGGGGATAGACCTAGTTAGCATGAGAAACATGTCTTCATTCATATACACTCTCAGTCAAACGAACAAACAGAATGCAACCGCTGGTAGACAGAATCACAATACCAAATACCTTGAAAGCCCAATACAATGTGCATCACTTTATTTTTACATGTGATGTTATGTGAAAGACAGTGGACCAGCTGATCTTATAGTGACACTTAAATTTGCAAGAAGTTTATGTTCCCTCGCAATAGTTTGCATTCCCACACGATAAGTTTTGCGTTCCCTTGCAATAGTTTGTGTTCCTTTGCAGTAAGTTTTGCTTTCCCTCGCAATGAGTTTTGCATTCCCTCATAATATGATTTGCGTTCCCTTGCAATAAGTTTTGCGTTCCCTCGCAATAGTCTGCATTCCCTCACAATAAGTTCTGCGTTCCCTCACAATTAGTTGTGTCTCATTGCAATACGTTTTGCATTCCCTCACGATACGTTTTGTTCCCTTGCAATAGTTTGCATTACCTCGCAATAAGTTTTGAGTTCCATCACAATAAGTTTTGCGTTCTTTTGCAATAGTTCCCATTACCTCACAATAAGTTTTGCATTCCTTCGCAATAGTCTGTGTTCCCTCACAAGTTTTGTGTTACCTCGCAATTAGTTTTGTGTCTCCTTGCAATAAGTTTTGCATTTCCTCACAATCAGTTTGCATTCCCTAGCAATAAGTTTTGCCTTCCCTTGCAATAGTCTGCATTCCCTCACAATAAGTTCTGCGTTCCCTCACAATTAGTTGTGTCTCATTGCAATACGTTTTGCATTCCCTCACAATACGTTTTGTGTTCCCTTGCAATAGTTTGCATTACCTCGCAATAAGTTTTGAGTTCCATCACAATAAGTTTTGCGTTCTTTTGCAATAGTTCCCATTACCTCACAATAAGTTTTGCATTCCTTCGCAATAGTCTGTTCCCTCACAAGTTTTGCGTTACCTCGCAATTAGTTTTGTGTCTCCTTGCAATAAGTTTTGCATTTCCTCACAATCAGTTTGCATTCCCTAGCAATATGTTTTGCCTTCCCTTGCAATAGTCTGCATTCCCTCACAATACGTTTTGTGTTCCCTTGCAATAGTTTGCATTACCTCGCAATAAGTTTTGCGTTCTTTTGCAATAGTTCCCATTACCTCACAATAAGTTTTGTGTTCCTTCACAATAGTGTGTGTTCCCTCACAATAATTTTTCAGTTTACCTCGCAATTAGTTTTGCATTCCCTGCAATAAGTTTTGCATTCCCTCAGTTTTGTGTTCCATCACATTAGTTCTCATTATCTCACAATAAGTTTTGCATTCTCTTGCAGTAGTTCCCATTGCCTCACAGTAAGTTTTGTGTGCCTTCGCAATAGTCTGTGTCTCCTTGCAGTAGTTCTGCATTTCCTCACAATCAGTTTGCATTCCCTCGCAATAGTCTGCATTCCGTCACAATAGGTTTTGCATTCTCTCTCAATACGTTTTGCGTTCTCTCGCAATAGTTCCCATTACCTCACAATAAGTTTTGCATTCCTTCGCAATAGTCTGTGTTCCCTCACAATAATTTTTCCGTTTACCTCGCAATTAGTTTTGCATTCCCTGCAATAAATTTTGCATTCCCTCACAGTAAGTTTTGCGTTCCCTCACAGTAAGATTTGCGTTCTCTTGCAATAGTTCCCATTACCACACAATACGTTTTGTTCCTTCACAATAGTCTGTGTTACCTCACAATATGTTTTGCATTCCCTTGCAATAAATTTTGCGTTCCCTCACAGAAAGTTAAGTTTTACATTCCCTCACAATAAGTTTTGCGTTCCCTTGCAATAGTTTGTGTTCTTTTGGAATACGTTTTGCATTCCCTCGCAATAACATTTGCGTTCCCTGCATTCCCTACCAATAGTTTTTGCGTTCCCTCGCAATAAGTTTTGCGTTCCCTCACAATAGTCTGTGTTACCTCACAATATGTTTTGCATTCCCTTGCAATAGTTTGCGTTCCCTTGGAATAAGTTTTGCATTCTATCGCAATAGTCTGCGTTCCCTTGCAATAGTTTTTGCATTCTCTCGCAATAAGTTTGCATTCCCTTGCAATAAGAAAAAAACAGTTAGGGTCATAAAAACATGATTTATTTTCTTCATAAAAAAATAGAATTTCATATTTTTTCTTTTGATTTTAGCTTGAAATGTGACCTGGATGTGTTTCATAAATGAGTTTGACAGAAAAACATTAAATGCAACTGAGCCCTTCAAAAGTAAAAACTGACCTCTCGGGATTTTATAATTGATCTCTCCTGGTTTCCTCAGGTTTCGTAAAATGGAGTCACTGTGGATGTTGATGGCCATTCCTGAGAAAAACATTAACAACCCTGGAAGGAAAAATAAATGTCTAAAGTTAGTTGAATTGTTTACCTAACTTAATTGACTATCGAGTGTTTCTGTGATTTGTAACCAATGAAACAACAACATTTAATCGATTCTGTTTGAACTGATGATTTGCGCTACCTGTCAAAAAACTGGACACACTTGAATGTATGATCTAATGCTTAAATGCTTGAAATTAGTAATGCAATTTTTATTTTATTTATTTTTAAATGGATGATTTTGACCGGATAGTGAAGGAAAAAGAGACAACATGAGTCCTTCAATAGCCTACTATTCAAAAAGCATCTCAGGATTCACCTCATGAAGTTGGTAGAGAGAATGCCAAGAGTGTGGTGAGCTGTAATCTAGACAAAGAGTGGCAACATTGAAGAAGCTAAAATAAAAGATAGCTTTAATTTGTTAAACATTTTTGGACACTACATAATTCTCATTCTTCCGTTTGTGATATTTCACAGTTTTCATGACTTTATTATTATTCTAATATGTGGGAAATGGTAATAATTATGAACAAATAGGTGTGTCCAATCTTTTGACTGGTTGTCTAGTGGTTAACTGTTTGTTTAGTATAGCACCAGTCCATGTACCTATCACAAAGCGTGCATCCCTGTGCCATTCTGTGTGGTACTGAGTGCAATGCAGCATATAATGGCCTTGCAGAAAGCCGTTCAGAGAGCAGAAGACAACTGCAGACACCACAATATGCAGAGGAGAGGGTCTGCCTTTAGTCAGCAAGGAATACACAAAAGTCCTGCCGGAACAACAGAGTATAATGAAACAGTCACAAAACAAACAAGCTGGTCAATGAAATGCATAATACGCTTTGTGTACATCTTGTATAAGACTGTTTATTTGCACAGAGAAATGAGGAAGGTGCTGCTGTACTTATCCCCTGAGGAACCCTCAAGCTGTCTCAGCACAGGCACAAGTGATATGTTTGTAGGAAAATGCTGTTTAAGACATTTAATTTGATAAGATGTAAGAATTTGATTATAAAGGAGATGGCAAACTCTGGGTCTGTATCATTGGAAGAACGTTCGGTTTGGATCACATGCAGCTTGTAAGCATAGAAAGACGCTGACACCATTGAAACGCTTTGCTAGTTTTACAACTCAGTATTCGGTAATCGTTGGCGGAGACCATAGTAATGAATGTGTTGTACCATAAATGAATCGTCTGCAAATTTTCAAACTCTGTAGAGATTAAATAATGTCGGATTTAAAAGGAATATTGCAGGTTCAATACAAGATAAGTTCCAGTGTTGGATGTAATCTAATTACAGACTTTTTTTGGAGTAACTTAACCAATGCTCAATCAACAGTAATTGTGGCATAATGTTGAATACCAAAGAAAATAATTTGACTCAAAACAAGCCGTTACAGTGAGGCACTTACAGTGGAAGTGAATGGGGCCAGTCTGTAAACGCTAAAATATACATCATTTCAAAAGTATAACCACAAAGCGTAAACATTATTTGTGTTAATATGATTTTAGTGTGATTAAAAACCCCTTACTAACCTTTTCCATGTACAGATATATCCAATTTCAGGATTGTTGTCATGACAACGAAGTTGTAGTACTGGATATAAATATACAGATAAGGTTAGTATGTGATTATTTTCCCCCACTTAAATCATGTTAACATATGTAATGTTTACATTGTGTGGCTATACATTTGAAACAGTGTGTTTTTGAATGTTAATGGTCTGGCCCCGTTCACTTCCATTGTAAAGTGCCACAATGTAACCCAGATTTTATAAAGTCGGGAAAAAGTCCAAATTAACTTTTCTGAGGAAATCAACATTATGCCACAAATGCTGTTAAATTAGCTTAACTTGTTTCAAACCCAAAATGTCCCTTTAAGTATTGTTTTCAGATAAATTTAACAAAAATTAAGTGAGGTTTATGCTGAAAAAAAATTGTCAGTGGGTTGAGAAAAATAAACTTCTTAAACATCTGTTGCAACGGGCAAGGCACTCAGTGTAGTATGTGGCAATCTGTTTCCACACAACAGCAGTTTAGTAACAAAGAAAGCAAAGTTGCAAACAATGTTTGCATAGATTGCTGGAATTAACTGCCATAACAGCTGTTTTTTTGTTCCTTTCCTGACAGCAAACGCCTACTCTTATCTGCTTTCAAAGAAAGCCGTTTGACATCTGAAATCAGCCTATTAACTGAACCCATTAGTGCTCTGTAAAAAGCTTTCCTTCCTCTTCATTCCTTTGTTGCATGAAGAGGAAACAACATCTGCCTGTATCCACTTACACTTAACACTGAACAGAACACAGAATCCGGAACATGTTTAGTTTATGTAGCACAGCTGTGCTTCCCATTCTAGGAAACTAAAGTATTAAAATGTTGTGCTTGTTCTGAAATATTGCGTTATTATTCACAATAATGCAGTAAATGGGTAGATGACATGCTGAAATGGTAAGTTGTATCCCATATATACTCATCTAAAACTACATTAAACAGCATTTTACTTATTTTTAATTAAAATTTATTATACATGCAACTTTTACGATCACATATGAATTACATTAAATATTTGTATGATTATTTTTATTAATATTTATCATTTGTCACATTGCAAAACCATTTAAAATGGTTGAATGAAGGCACAAACGTGTTTAAAATTGTAGAAAAACTGGTGAAAAGAAATGCTGACCAGAAGATATACACTTTCCCTTATACATGAATGTATATTTCAACCTAAAATCTGATGGAAGAACATCCATGCATCAAATGTTGGACAAAATATTTCCACATTATGCACATTGAACACAGTATGTGAACTGTGTCATTACCTTTGAAAGTAGTGTAGGCAGAAAGTCCAGAGCAGTAGATGTTGTCCCATTCCTGGAAAACTTTCCGTTGTCAACAACAGCAGCACAGGAACTAAGAATGAAGGAAGCTCCTGGATAAACCAGCCTGCCTTGGCCGGGACCATCACGGACGGGATGTTTGTGTCCACATAGCGCCCATACGGTGTGTGTGTGCTCATTTGCCGCAGGAGGTAAAGCAGTCCCCCAACCACAAAAGCCCAGCTGGAGTAATAAATGGTGTTTTCCTGGCAAATCATTTCTCCTGCTGTTAGGTTTCAGGATTACTAAATTTTTCTTATTCACATTCTAAGCACTGAGCATGCATCTCTCTCTCTCTCTCTCTCTCTCTCTCTCTCTCTCTCTCTCTCTCTCTCTCTCTCTCTCTCGCTCTCTTTCTTAATATGTAAAAGTGAAGAAGGGACCACCCTTGTAAAGCTCTCAGGTCCCTCCTTCTGGATTTTATTGGTTTAGTATGTGCATGAACTGTGAAATACACAAGTATTTACAACTCTCCTCCTGGGTAAGAACAGATACTGTAAACAACTTATCTGATTGTCAATCAGTGACTCCTGTAACACACACACACACACACACACAGATAAAGATTGCAGTCACAAACAACATTTCAACACTGGCCCTGACTTGTCCTAAAAGCTTCAGGAACCTTTAAGAGAACCACTCAAATTCAAAGTTTGAAGGTTACAAGCTTTGAGTGGTTTGAATTTTTACATTTGATGACTGATAGCTGGGAGACTGCTGTTGTGTTGCTAGGTGGTTGCTAATGTGTTCTCGGTGGAGCGCTAGGGCGTTCAGAGTGGTTTCTACTCTTTACGCATTGCTAGAAAGTAAGACAGATTATTTTCCCTATTAGGAATATATGCTCATTCAGACCACCATTGCCAAAAATAACTTTCTTAATTAGTATTTTGTCTTGTTTTCCAGCAAAAAAGTCTTAACATCCTGAAGTATGTCATTTCTGCACCACCAAACGGAACTGCAAAAACCAAAACATTGCTTTAAGAATCAAGAAAATTAACCTATGAATAGCTTACTTATAGTTGTCTCTGCATAGTAAGCTGAGATAGGAGAAAGTATTTTAACACAGAAAAAGTTACATCAGCTTTAAAGGTGTTTATATATATATATATATATATGTCATCTTGGATTTATAGTATATTGACACCTAGTGGCGTAAATGCAGGATCATAAAAAGGATCACAATCATTTTTAGTTACTGAGCCCAGTTGTTCAGAAGTAATCTGATCAGATTTTGGCTATCGGACTGGATCAAATCTTGAAAATGGGTTGTTCAAAAGAAAAAAAAGGATTCTGAAATTGGATTAGATCACATTATCCAGTCTTGGTTTTGATCTGGAGCAAACCTTCAGTAGGCTATGTGTTGTTATAAACTTTTTAGTAGGATTGTGATACATTTGATACAAAAAAAATCAGGATTATCCTGATCCCAGCAGAAGGGTGGATTCAGGGTGGATATCCCAGCAGAGGGGTGTATTCAGGGTGGATTTCAGGAACAAAATGTAATAAAACTTTCAAATTGGTCAAATAATACAACATTTGTATCATATAGTATATATACATTTATTTATATTTTGCACTTGATTTGTTTAACCGTTACTGTGATAAAGAAGATAAAGATGCAATATTAGGCTACCTATTATGCCTTTTAGTACAGTACATTAAAGTAAAAAAATAAAATTTGTCTCCATAAAATAATTCCCCAAACAGCTGTCAATATCAAACTAAAATAATATATTTAATTTTAACTGTCATTTATCACTGTATATTAATTACAATGACACAATCATCAGAGATGAACTAGTCAAAAGTAGTTTCTAACAATTACATCTTTTTATGATTTAAAATGTGTTCAAAATATCCACAATGTATTTGTGAATAATGTATATTTGTTTGTTTTTGTTTATCTGTTGTGGCTCAGATGAGAGGTCTGACTGTTTAAAAGAAATTGAAAATGGAAGGGGAAGTTTGTATTGTTTTATTGTGCTGTTTTCTGTCTCTTCAAATAAAAACACTTAACGTGACCCCATGCTGGCTATTCTACCTGTTGATCTTTACATAGTTAGTAGCCTACATTGTGATATGTAGTCCCATTTAGAGCACTGGTAATCCGGATTTGATTTGTATCTGGATCAGGCTGATCCAATCCAAGGTTGCTTTGAAAAACCGGCACGAAAGTAAAATGGATTACCTGATCCTGGATAGCAAAACATGGGATTTCCAAATTCGGATCATTCTGATCCAGATTACACTTTTTGAACAACTGGGCCCTGGTGTCATTGTAAGAAACTCACTATTCACAATCGGCGATGATTAATATAATCCATGAGTGAAAGTGTCCAATAACAGGGCGGTTACTGAAATTAAAGGCGCTGTGAGCGATTTTAAATATTCTGGAAATTTCACAAACTGAGCCGTTGGATTGGCCACGCCCCCTCTTTCCAAAACCCCGCCCTCAAAAAATACCAAATGAGCTTATAGAGTGCAACAGTCTGGTTACAGAAGTAAAAATCCCATTAATTTATCCCATAGATCAATTTATTTTCAATAATAACTTATAACCCTTTAAAGACAGACCAATCATGAGCTACAAGGCTGTGCATCGATGGTATATGCTGCCGTTGAAGCCATCCGTCTGCGTTATTTAAACTTTTTTGTTTAAAAATCGTGGAGTGATAGTGGAGTTCATGGTAAACAACTACATTACCCATGGTCCAGCAGAGAAAGATCCACCAATCAGAGAACCGTGGCCAACAAAACCCGCGAAACGTGCCATGGAGCGACCACCCTCTCCCATGATGCACTGTGAATGACGTAATCGAGTCTGTGTCTCTTCACCCTTAAACTACTTATCTGTTTGTACATATCAGAATATTTTGCAATAAACAAAAAATATATTGTTTCTATACTTATAATCAACAACCTAAAATCATTAGTTTTATATATTCCCATCATTTTTTATTCAATGACATTATTCACAATGCTTCATAGGATTGTAGTCTGTACCCTCATGAAAGACAGAAACACAGTCTTATACCTTTGTATTTATGTCCGATTGTTAAATAATTGTTTCCCTCAAAACAAAGTTTGTGATTCTCCTTGGAGCAGGTTTGTTCATGGCTTACAATTCTTTTATGAAGGATTTTATAAAAGGTCTATTGAAGAAATGAATGGGGAAAATACTTCCGGAACCCAGACGTCAGAAGAAGTGGGCACTGTTGCGCTGTATTGAGACCAAAACAGAGCAGAAGCGGTTGTCAAAAACAACAGCAGCGAAATAGCGCCCTCAAACTGACAACTGTTATGAACAATATGGCATTAAAATGGCAGTAATCCTCAATACTTAATTGCAATAATACTAGGAGAATGCACAAATCTTACATTGATTATACAATAACAGAGGCTAACAGGTGCATACTATGGCCAGGGTTAGCATTCTAGCATTAGCATTAGCTCAATGAATGCTGCATGTAAATTTATACAAATTAAACATTATCTACAGCAAATATCTTACTTTAAATGATCATCGAGTGGTTATAACAGTTTCTTTTACTGATCTCATGTGGATTCCATTCATAGAATGAAGCAGAAAGCATAATATTTATAGAATATGCAGCCTGAAGCAAATAACAGGTTCAGTGACAAGATGCAGAAATATTGAAGTTAATATACAACCAACCAACAAATATACCAACGATCACTTGAAAAATATAGACAAACCTTATATTTTAATAATCGTCTATGTCCACCAATAACATTGATTTATTAACAAATGTATTATTAAATACATTTAGTGTATTAAAATAAATACATTTAACGCATTTAATGAATAGTAACATGAATGCATTTAATAATGGTCATAAAATAAAATGCAACAACATAAAATAAAAACAGAAAAGATCAGATGATTTATTTTTATACTACTACACTTCACACTTTTTAGTCCTCCGGCTGTACCCAAATGTAGCCTACTTCCCTAAAGATCGAATTTTTATGACAAACTCTCCCTGGGCTGATGTTTTGTGCTCATCACATAATGCTTAGTATGGATAGTATGTGAATAGAGACACAGGGCTTGTTTCTTCCCTCACCTGTGTTCTTGTTCATTGTATTTTCAGACTTTTTTGCCATGCAAGTGCCAGCTCTAGCTCTACAGATCGCACACAGAGGTTGTGCTACAAATATCTGACGGACCCAGTTTGTAAAATGTAGTCATATTAGTTGAAATACCCATGAAAAGTAGGGTATTTGATATTGTTTCGATATAGTCAAAATTTTCAGTTAAATGTTGGGGAAAGAGTTGAAAAGAATGTACTTTTAAAAGTGTACAATGTTTCTGGCTAAGAGCGGCACATGACGTCTGACGATATCTCTCACGCACAAATATATGAGAGAGAGAGAGTGGGTAAAAAAAGGTATTTTGAAAGAGTTCATGCTCTGGTGCTCTCAGCCAGAATAACATGGCTGCCCCTATGAGGAGACCCTCACTATGTAGAATAAAACAACTTTTACTAGTTACTAAAATGACTGGAACCTTCATCTCATGTGAGTGCTCATGTGATTTTTTTTACACGTTTCAAAATTGCAATTACTTTCTTTAGGAGAAAAACTTTTTAAATGTGTAAAAAATTACCAAGTGCACCTTTAAGAGTAAACAAAAGAGTGGGATTTCTTGCAGTGTAAGTGTCCCTCTTAAATGGTATAAACAAGTAAACAAAACAATTTAAAAACAATGTTATAAAACAAACATGTCAGGGGTATATGGAGAAAGAAAATACATGAAAGAGAAGCAACAAAAGTGACATTATAGTAAACAGCTGCATAGTTCTTTTTGGAAATAATTTTTCAACTCTCTCCAAATGATTAATAATCTTAGGGGCTCTTTTTTAAATTATTTTTCATTTTATTTTATCCCCTTTTCTCCAAATTTTGGAATGCCCAATTCCCACTACTTAGTAGGTCCTCGTGGTGGCGTGGTTACTCACGTCAATCCGGGTGGCGGAGGACGAAGTCTCAGTTCCGCTTCTGAAACCGTCAATCCGCACATCTTATCACGTGGCTCGCTGTGCATGACACCACGGAGACCCACAGCATGTGGAGTCTCATGCTACTCTCTACGATCCACACACAACTTACCATGCACCTCTCAGGAGCACTTTTACAAAAAACACAATTGTCTTCCATACTAACTTTGAAATGCTGTACCACAAGTGTCTTAACCGGGTATTCTCGATGGACAATCGTATATGAAACCTCATTCACTTTATTCGTAATGCAGTACCTGTGGGGTATCATCCATATTTTGCTCCAGTCAAACTGTTTTTTAAACAAAGAGTTCCATTTAGCAGTAACAGCAAGAATATCTTTTGTTTGTTGAAGGGAACATAAAAAAATATGATTACAACCAAAGCATGAAAAATCCTAATGCAGGAAGTAAATTCTTTGACTGACTTAAATGGCACATCGTTATCACTCTCTAAAAGCCTCAACATTTCTTTGGAAATTGCATGAAATACCATGAAATATTGATTAGGTTCAACTGGGAAATAATGATGAATTCAGTATAACTAGTATATAAAACAACCTCTGTTTAACTCAAGTAATTCCCTTTTTAAACCAATTTTCATAAAATATTGTTTTGTTTTTAACCCTTATATACTTATTGTTCCAAATGGTGCATTTTTGTGGGGAGACATTTTTTATTTTTGATATTATGATATTTTTTTTTACTATAAATCTCCACCTTTGACCAGTCCCAACCAGTGGATGAATGTGAAAGTGAAAGCATCTTCCACACCACAATGTGGAAGTGAAAGTGGAGATTTATAGAAAAAAAAGGACTTAAATATTGATCTGTTTCTCACCCACACCTATCATATCTCTTCTGGAGGCATGGATTTAACCACTGGAGTTGTATGGATGACTTTTATGCTGCCTTTATGTGCTTTTTGAGCTTCAAAGTTCTGGCCACCATTCACTTGCATTGTATGAACCTACAGAGCTGAGATATTCTTCTGAAAATCTCTGTGTTCTGCAGAAGAAAGAAAGCCATACACACTGTGGGATGGCATGAGGGCGAGTAAATGATGAGAGAATTTTCATTTTTGGGTGAACTAACCCTTTAATTATTCATTAATTTTTGAAAATAGTTCCCAAAGCTGAAAAATTCAAGGGTCTTAAAAATAAAACCATGTTCAATTGTGTCGAAGGCCTTATTTAATTAAAAGTTTTGAATAGCTGTTCTTACTTCCAGAATGGATATTTCTTTATCACAGATGGCTTTAAACTCTTCGTCAATACTTTCCATGTTATGTTTTAAGGGCCTCAATAATAACCTATTTTGTCTTCAGAACATGCATTGCTAGAACATAATTGACCATAAAAGTCTGAAACATATTTGGAAATTATAACAGAGTCTTGTGTTTCATGGTCATTAACATTAATTGATTAAATGAAATGTATTCCCGTCATCTGTGATGTTACAAATTGCCTTAATAATTTCCTCTTCTTTTGCTTTATTGGACTTTGCAATTTATTTGCCTCTTTAAATAGCAATAAGTCTTATCCTGTACTTCATAAAGTCCCAATTTTGACAATACAATTTTGTTCGCTTAGCTTGCTTCCTATAAGTTTGTATTCTTTCCTTAATTTCAAGTTTAAAGCTATCACTTTTCGATAATCTATTATTTCGTTTCCAATAGGTCTTAGAGGCCTTATAAACATTTTGATTGTTCCAGTTAAAAAAAATAAAAAATCATTTAGTGATCAGTTAACACAAGTTAGCTAATTGTCGCCATCTTGCAACTCAAACAGGCTACTGATTGGCAAAAATGGGTTCGCACCCAAGGGCGTAGATTTGTCTTGAACACTGATCATGGTATAAATATTGGGGGGGAACCTCACCTCCATCCCCCTTGAAATCTACGCCCCTGCTCGCACCACTTTAAAACTTTCAAATAAAATTAATATTTCCATTGATTTGTTTATTTGGTAAGTAGCCAGAGTTGCTAATGTATTCAATGTATGTGTGATTGGTAAATGAGGAAGCAGGTCTACGTGATTTGCTTTATCAATGTAAACGCGCACACATAGACTGTGGCAGATTTAGTATGGATTTGGCGTGTTAACATTCACAAAACACACATATATTTGAAACATAAGCTAAATTAGACGATAGACGTTAGAAATGAAATGTTTGTCAAGTCGGAGCCAGACAGTGAACATTTAATAAAAAAAAAAAAAAAAAAAAGAAGAAGAAGAAGTGTGAGGTGACGTCACATGCGCCGAGCGTCACGTGGCGAGGATCAGCTGATCGTCATCGCTTCCTCACTGAGATTCGGGATGTTTTGACGGAGATATCTGCGAAAATCACTACCGGATATTTCTTCATGTGAATTCTCTTACATTTAAAGGTATTTCTATCTTACCCTTCCGTATGCTTAGGGGTGTATTGGTTTACTTTTGACCAGGGAAGGAACTGCGTAACTTTAAGTTGTTATGTTGATAAGCCCGTGATTAATTCTCTGAGATGGGTTTAAAGAGCATTATAAGAAACTTCAAATTAATTAATTAATTTATTGAAGGGGTATAGCAGTTATTATAACCGGGGGAATAAATAAAAATAATAATAATAATATATGTTTAATAAAAAATGTCTGCATTTGACTCGCAGATTAATCATCATTATTTTTCAAAAATAATTTCTGCGTGTTTTATTTTTAAATAATCCACGTGCATAAAGTACTGTGCCACTGTCAAGGTATGATATGGTAATACCATACCACTATATGGTCATAATTAGGGTGGCACAGATATACAATTTTGTGGCCATTATCGATAGCTGAGAATTATTTGTATTTATTTTATTTTATTATACCGATATTATATATAGCAGGTTTAAAAATTATGAGATTTTTTTTGTGTTGTTTAAAAAAAAAAATGTGTTAATACTGAAGCTCCAATCTAAAATTTGACATGCATAAAAGATGCAGAGACTGATGCCGATAATAATAATATTGGCCGATACCGATATTGTCACCGATAAATTGTGCATCCCTAGTAATAATGTCATCGAATCCAGCTAGTTTCTTCCACACATTTTCTCGTCTTTTTAAATTAATTTTATACTTTTATTGTCGTACTTGTCTTAAATTGTTTTTATGTAGTTGTTTATGCTTGCTTTTCTCTAAATAGTTGGGTGTTCCTATCTGTGAATCACATTGAGCATTTATAAATGTGACATATTTTATATAGATATGTTATTGTATATATTATGCAGATATTCATGTATTATTATTTATGACCGTGGTATTATCTGATTACCATATTCATATACACTTAAAAAAGAAAAAAAAATGATTTGATAAAAATTTTTAATTGAGATATCTTTAACTCAACTGCATAACTTTTGTATTTGTAATAAAATACAAATATTTGAAGTTTTATCATTTTAATTTTGTTAAACAGTTCAATTCGATGGAATTTTGTAATGAAATTAAAATTATTTTAAATTGTATATGAATATGGTAATCAATTGAAATGCTTGAATCTAAAAAACTGATTTTTTTCGAGTGTACTTTGGTACTTAAATGATACTGTAAATCAGAGGTAGACCGATATATCGGTTGAACCGATAGTTGTTTTGGAACTATTGGTTATCGTCAAAAATCTTTACTGATAGTTGCCCATAGTTTTTTTTATTATTATTTGTTAATGATCGCATGTTGATCATGTGTTTGCTGTATCTAAATCTTTCATCATTAACAATGTTCATAGTTTTATCCTTCATATTTTATTATTTTGATTAGATAATCAATTGTTCTAAATTGAAGCGAGGGCATGCAAAGAAAAAAAGTGACTATATGGAAACATGCCAACTTCATATCTTCTGAATAATAATAATTATAAAAACCTTATCTGGTGAATATATAGGCTAGAAATATATTTAAATACTTAAATATAGAGCTTTGTAACGGGGTCAAGTCTCTGTCATTTTCAAATACGAGTCCCTTGTGTGTTACGGTTAAAAGTCCTTCGTTATCCACCAAATCTTTTATTTTATTTTTCAGATTATTATTGTGATTTGGGTTGAACAATATACTGCATCTGGGATTTTATTCATTTTGGACTTTTGTAGCCTCTATGTTTGTGCCCGTCATAGTATGGAAAGATAAAAAAAATTGTAACAATCTATAAATCGATTTTAAAAACTATCGGCTGATTAGTAATCGTTATCCATCTTTTCCACCACCTTAGTTATCATATCGAAAAAATCCATTATCGGTCGACCTCTACTGTACAGGGCACTTCAAAGAATACCATAGAATCACCATCATGGTAGTGTCCAAAAAAAAAAAAAAAAGGGATTTCCATTGTAGTACTTTTACGTCTGGCATGATGCATTTTGCAGCTCTGGGTGTTTTGGCTTCTGTCACATTCTCTTGATGAATACCTCGGACAGTGAAGAGGACTCTTACAACGAGAGGTCCGCTCTGGTCCAGTCCGAAAGCCCAACCATACCCTCGTACAGCCAAATTAATGACATGTCTCTCCCTCAGGACACAGAACCCAAACGAGTAAGTGGACAATTCTCCCTCCTTTTCTGCTGCCTTTGTGAGCAAATCATTCTTTGAGTCCGGTTCTTTACAATGAATAGATCAACTATGAATGGTTTTTAAAAATCCTTATCAAGGAATTACAAACGACTGGTGACGTTATGGAAATCCAGTCGTCAAAAATTGTAGTATGCCTGCTCTACAAAACCTTGTTTGTGTGTATCTGAATCAACATTTCCCATTTTCATCATCCTCTTCCTCACTCTTGATTCCCTCAGCGACGGCCGGTCAGCTCAGAGTCGGGCGTGGTAGGACAGGTGGAGAGAGAGAGAGCAGCCACTCCTGATGGAGAGGAAGAGGAGCTGACCCTCAAATATGGCGCCAAACACGTCATCATGCTCTTCGTCCCGGTCACGCTCTGCATGGTGGTCGTCGTGGCAACCATAAAATCTGTCAGTTTCTACACGGAGAAGAGCGGACAACAGCTGTACGGGCTTTGTTTTGTTACCTTTTCTAACTTTTCTTCCATAAAGGAATATTCTGGGTTCAATAGAAGTTAAGGTCAGTTGATCGCATTTTTGGCGTAATGTTGATTACCAAAAAATAAATAATTTAGACTTGTCCCTCCATTTTTTTAGGAAATGCAAAAATCACTACCACCCCTGGAGTCACGAGTTCGAATCCAGGGCGTGCTGAGTGACTCCAGACAGGTCTCCTAAGCAACCAAATTGGCCCGGTTGCTAGGGAGGATAGAGTCACATGGGGTAACCTCCTTGTGGTTGCGATTAGTGGTTCTCGCTCTCAGTGGGGCTCGTGGTAAGTTGTGCGTGGCTCGCGGATAGTAGCATGAGCCTCCACATGCTTTGAGTCTCCGTGGCGTCACGCACAGCGAGCCACGTGATAAGATGCACGGATTGACGGTCTCAGAAGCGGAGGCAACTGAGACTTGCCCTCCGCCACCCGGATTGAGGTGAGTAACCGCGCCACCATGAGGACCTACTAAGTAGTGGGAATTGGGCATTCCAAATTGGGGAGAAAGGGGGATAAAATAATAATAATTGAGGTTACTGTGAGACACTTACAATGGAAGTGAATGGGGCCAATTTTTGGAGGGTTTAAAAGCAGAAATGTGGAGCTTATAATGTTATAAAAGCACTTACATTAATTCTTCTGTTAAAACTTGGGTATTACTTGAGCTGTAAAGTTGTTTGGCCATAACTTTACACTGAAAAGTTTAGTTAGCGATTTTATCACACTAAAATCATGTTAACACATTGTTTACGTCTTGTGGCTCTACATTTGATACAGTGAGTATTTTAATGTTTACAGGTTGGCCCCATTCACTTCCATTGTAAGTGCCTCACTGTAATCCAGATTTTTGCTTCTCTTATAGAAAAAGAGGGATAAATCTAAATTAAATGTTTTGTAGTAATCAACATTATGCCTCAAATGCTATCAATTGAGCTTAACTTGTACTGAACCCGGAACATTCCTTTAAATGCCAGTGTATGCATAATAAACTATAACGATGATTACAAATGAAAAGAGCACAAATTTAAATACACAGAAATTGTCTGATTTTCTTTATGGAAAAATGGTTCTTTGATAAATGTGTTAGTTGATTTTGGAACATGAGCGCAGTTAATCAGCCGATAGAACTGGGTAAAAATATCGATTTTCAGATGAATCTCGATCTCGATATGGATTCTTACATCTCTAGATTGATCTTTTACTCTTTGTGGAAACCCTCTACAATGACAGTCAGTTGTTGATGAAAAAGACATTGAATTCTAATCATACATAGCACGGATGCTCTAAAAAAACTCACTGGCTGATGCCGGTAGTCTTCAAGAGATGGTACCAATTTAGCACGTGTTCAACATATCAGTTTAAAAACTTGTAAATAGCTAAAATGATGCAAGTAAGCAATGAACATGTAAAAAAAATAATTAAATGCATTATAATATTTGCAATTTCAAGACATTTATTTATTGAAAAGCTACAATGTGACCAATATGATGAAAAACTAATGCTAAAATATAATTTGTAGAATTAATATTTTCATTTGTACCTAGAAGGGTTACCTATAAGGTCCCTTTATAATTAACAGCATTAGCTGAGAGAGAATTTCTAAGTAAAATGGACATTATTACCGAAATGTACCCATATGAATCGAAATCAGAACTTTTTGCAGTTCTGTGTTGGTGGCACAGATATTACACACTTCACCTTTTAAAAAAAGAGGAATTTAAAGAAGCAATGTCATGGTTTGTGTGTGTTTTGCAGCATATATACTCCGTTTGAAGAGGACCCGAACTCTGTGGGTCAGAGGCTTCTGTACTCCCTCCTCAACACCCTTGTCATGATCAGTGTCATTGTCGTCATGACGATAGTACTGGTGGTGCTTTATAAGTATCGCTGCTATAAAGTGAGTTATAACTATTACCATAACACTACAGTCAGGTTCAAATTCTGCAGACTTTTTCTGCATTGGTTTAGGGTGGGAAATCTGGAGACTATAACTAGACAATTATGTTCAAGTTAAATATTTTTAGATAATGTTACATTATCTACATAATTATATTAGCTACGTTAAAACATTGTTTTGGTCCTGATATATGCGTGCATTATTATTGAAACATCATCTACAGTGTGCAGAGTTTGGATGGTCTTACCATGTCTAACCATTTACTCTGTTTCTGTGTGTGTGTTTGTGCAGTTTATTCATGGCTGGCTGATTCTGTCTTCTCTGATGTTGCTCTTCTGGTTTAGCTTCATGTATCTGGGGTAAGACACTGCTGAGCTTTGCTTTTAGATCATATTACGACGTAACTGATCTTACTTTTGAAATGGCTTAAAGGGGGGGTTTCTGTTAAATGGAAGTAGATAAATGTAGTTAAAAATAATCAAAGGGGGGGCCTGGGTAGCTCAGCGAGTAAAGACGCTGACTACACCCCTGGAGTCGCGAGTTTGAATCCAGGGCATGCTGAGTGACTCCAGCCAGGTCTCCTAAGCAACCAAATTGGCCTGGTTGCTTGGGAGGGTAGAGTCACATGGAGTAACCTCCTCGTGGTTGCTAGAATGTGGTTCTCGCTCTCGGTGGGGCGCGTGGTGAGTTGTGCGTTGATGATGTGGAGAATAGCGTGAAGCCTCCACACGTGCTACATCTACGCAGTAACACACTCAACAAGCCACGTGATAAGATGCATGGATTGATGGTCTCAGATGCGGAGGCAACTGAGATTCGTCCTCCGCCACCTGGATTGAGGCGAGTCACTACGCCACCACGAGGACTTAGAGCGCATTGGGAATTGGGCATTCCAAATTGGGGAGAAAGGGGAGAAAAAATAAAATAAATAATCAAGGCATATTTTTCACAGTTTTCACTATATGAACACAAGAAAGAATTAACACTTTTTAAAAAAATTTGTATTAATGCAACAATATAACAAAACAAAGTAATAAACTGATACATTTATCTGCATAATATATATTTTTAAAGCATGTAAAATGCTACTGTATGTGGAGACTTCAATAAACATTAGTACGTTATGATCCAAATGAATCAATTGAAATGGACATTTTGAAAGAACTGATTTGCTGAAATGAATAAAGGTTTCCAACTCTTTCAGAATTTTAATGAGGTTGTTTTTATCTTTTTTTTTTTTTTTTTTTTTTTTATAACCATCTTTAGAAAGCTTTGTGGCCAAAAAAATACAAAAAACACATTAAAACCAGTGTGATATCAAAATGAATTTCAGTAACTAATCTTTTGTTTTTTACTGGGGAAAAACTTACAGTATGTTTTCATTGCATAAATTATCTCTATTATTTAAAAAGATCAAAGAAAATTAAATTCCTCATGAAATTACCCCTCAACTCTGGGGCATTTTTGGGCTGCCGCCTGCAATTTTTCACACTCAAATTTAAAAGAAATGTGTCTAATTTTTTAGCACTCACAGATGTGTTCGACCATAGACATTCAGTCTAATTTTTAGTTCATGCACCACCACCATTGTTTCATTGAATATCTCGGCCTCTGAGTGGACTAGAAGCTCAGTCTAGGTGTCATTATAAAGCTGGGACCCTCCCTGATGATGTGTATCATTTTACCATAGATAATCAATAACATATATTTCCGATGGTTTGCTTAGCATGCTGCTGGACTGCATATTTTGTTTTGGACATCTAAGTTATAACATTGGATTATTCACACAAGCAAGCTCACAGACAAGTAAAAAATCGCAAGTTTTTAGACAACTGCCTAAGGTAAAAGCAGATATAACGTTTTTAGCTATTTGGGGCTTACAGCAGCAGTAATCGGCGCGTAAATGAGACGTTTGTATTTGATGTCTTACAGAAATCATATTTCACTTTGTGATACTTTTGAAAATCTTTTGAACTGTGGTATTAGAGCAACAGAATAAACTCATGAGAATGAGAGCTTCAATTTGATATGTGATTTGTCTATTTACGTGCTATTTGAAATAATTTATATTCATATTAATATTTCTACCACATGGCCTCTAGGTGGCGTTGATTTGCGACGCAAATGTTTTCAGGCCATATTTTGTTATTTTAAGTAACATAAATGCAGAAGTGATGGATATTTGTCTGATGGAGTTCAGATTCTAACCTTTTAAACGATACCACAAATGCCTGACTTAAGTATTTGGAGACTTTATTTTAAGCGTAAACTTTTTTTTGCGATATAGCGCCCCCTTTTGGACAGAGTTGAAGAACAGATCTGTTCCTATGAGTAAAGATCTGCTTTGACTCTTATGTTGCTTTGAATGTGTTATGATTATAGTTTTGTTAAATTGTGCTGAACGCTTTGCTTTCCAGAGAGGTGTTTAAGACATATAACGTGGCCATGGATTACCCAACGTTAGTGATGATCATATGGAACTTCGGCGTCGTGGGAATGATCTGCATCCATTGGAAAGGCCCTTTACGGCTGCAGCAGGCCTACCTCATTGTCATCAGTGCTCTCATGGCACTCATTTTCATCAAATACCTGCCCGAGTGGTCGGCATGGGTGATACTGGGAGCCATCTCTATTTATGGTACACTTGCCAGAAGATCGAATGACAAACCTTAAACCTTAACCAATCTGCTTGTTGTCATGCTCTTTAGCATTTGTTGTTTTTGTTCTGCAGATCTGATAGCGGTGCTCTCTCCAAAAGGCCCATTGAGGATGCTGGTTGAGACCGCTCAGGAAAGAAACGAGCCAATTTTTCCTGCACTTATATATTCATGTATGTACTGAAAAATAAAACCTAGCACTCCAAGCATAAAGCAGCAGAGCAGATGAGTTTGCGTATAACACTGCGTCCTAACTGGGCACGATGCGGCAAGCAATTTGAATGCAAAACTACTGCGCAATGTTTAAATCTTCTGCTTCCTCTGATATGCATCAATTTGTACTACTTCAGCGGATAAATAGTCTACTAGTTCAATCAATATAAGTCTGCTCAAGATGGGTCATGTGTACTAATAAAAGCACTGTTTCTCTTTCTCAGCTGCCATGGTTTGGATGGTTGGAATGGCTGATCATAGTAATCAGGATTCAGGTCAGTGAGTATTTCAGTACTTTATAGAAGACATTGAAAGTGAAAAATAATCCCATGTAACCCAAATTGTGGTGTATAAACTATTGTTGTTATCTCAGCTGATGAAAGGCAGCACCCTGAGGGTGGAACCCGGCCACCGGAAGGGGTGGAGTCAGAAGATGATTCATCTCAAGGAAGGAGGCGACGGTATTTGGCAGAAGAGGACCTTGAGGAAGACCGTAAGTGGTTTCCATTACCTCAACGTTCCAAAAGTCATAACTAGAAATCGGAGAGCTTGACTTGTAAATAAGGTTCATATGTATGCAATGTCCCTTCCAAGCAATGAAGGCAAACTTAACAAACAGGTTTTACATTTCACCATTTCAGTACAACTAGAGTTACAGTATGCTGAAATGCTTGTTGGTTGACCTTCTCACAGGAGGGGTGAAACTGGGGCTCGGAGACTTTATCTTCTACAGTGTTCTGGTGGGAAAGGCAGCAGCCACAGGAGGAGACTGGAACACCACACTGGCCTGTTTCGTGGCCATTCTCATTGTGAGCATTACAATACATTTGTCATTTTTATCAAGGGCAAGATTGTTTTTAAAACATAGTGAATGAAGTGTAAAAATGAGGAATACACCGATATTAGCCAGGCCGATTATTTGCCAATAACTGTGACAGAAATCATTCCACCTAGTGTCAGTTCCAAAATGTACCAACAGTTTTGTCAATGGATAACATTCATTTTTTTTTAGTGAATTTTGAGTAAATATTGTGTAAAATAGTTACATTCAGCACATTTTCAGTATCTTACTATCATTAGTATCTTACATATCAAATTTACTATAAATAAGAGTAAAAAGAGACAGCACCCAGAAATATTGGAAACATTTTATTTTTTATTAAATTGAGCTAATTCTGTTTTATTTTATTTTTAATTTGGAGTAAATGTTGTGTAACATAGTTTAAATAAATTCAGCAAATGTTCAGTGTTTTATTTGCTATCATTAAATTTACTATAAGCATAAAAATAGACAGCACCCAGAAATAGTGAAAATTGTATTATATTGAGCTGTTTCTATTTATAGTGCATTTTGAGTAAATATTGTGTAAAATATTTGTTCATTTAAATTCAGCCATTTTGTGTACATTATGCTAAAATGTTATTTTCTGTAAATAAGCATAGAAAAGGTACCCACAAATATTGGGAAAAATGCTTTTTTTTTTTTTATTATTGTAATGGATGTTAGGATTAAGGAGGAAATGTCTGGCTTGAGCCCAACAGGGGTGTCTGTAAGAACACAGTGTCCAGTAGTGCAATTCCATCTGACCACTTTATTAGTCCATTAACGCAGTCTGAACAAAGCAGATGAGGAGGGAGTACATAATGTGTGATTTATTTCTCATGAACACACACTACAAACATCAGAGAGCTCTAGAGTCTCTCAGTCTATTGTGCATCAGTGCAGGCATTTATAAATCAGGACTCATTAGCACAATGCTGCAGTAATTGGTTAATCAACAGAGGGCGTATACAAATCAATAAGCAGCTAATTGGAAAGAAACTAGAACTAATGAGCAAATGAAATTAGAGCATATTAGTAAGGCAAACCAGGAAAAGAATTGTAAGCAATGACAAAAATAAAAGGAAATAATAATCTTTAATACAGTTATATTGAGCTATTTCTAATTTTTAAAAATTGTGAATTTTAAGTAAAAGAACATTTGTAAAATGTGAGTGTATTTGAGTATATTATTTGAGTAAATATTGTGTAAAATATTAGATCATTTAAATTCAGCAATTTTGTGTACATCTAATTTGCTATAATTAAATTTACTATAAGCGTAAAAATACACAGCACCCACAAATATTGGGTAAAATATTACATTTGTAATTATATTGATCTATTTGTACTTTTTAAGTAAATATTGTGTAAAATAGTATTTTATTTAAATTCAGCAATTTCGTGTCCATCTTATTTGCTATCATTAAATTTACTATAAATTATCGTTAAAATAGACAACACCCAAAATATTGGATACAAATTTAATTGAATTTTATTGAGCTATTTGTAATTTAATAAATAGTGAATTTTAAGGATATATTTGGTAAAACAGTCATTCATTTAAATTCAGAGATGTTGTGTAAATCTTATTTGCTGTCATTAAATGCACTGTAATTGAGTGCAAAATAGACAGCACTGACACATATTGGGTAAAACAGTCTGTTTTTTTAATTAATATTATATTGAGCAACTTTTTATCTATACATTCCGGTATGAATTATAGATTATTTATAACTGCCTCCTCAACTATCTTGGATTAATTTTTTAACTGAGCTCATTATAATGCATTGTGGTTGTATAATGCATCCTTTTATGCAAAGGATACATGTGATTCTGCCTTAAAATTCTTGCCAAAAGAAGGATCTTAGCTATCCATCTTTCTTTTAGAACAGTATTTGTGTCAGGACTGTGTTTATGATGCCTTAAGACGCTGCCTACATAGACAGCTCACTAGGTTTTGGCACACAGCTGTAGTGTCTATTGTTGTGGTTGTTTTGCAGGGACTGTGTCTGACGCTCCTCCTGCTGGCCATTTTCAAGAAGGCACTGCCGGCTCTTCCCATCTCCATCACGTTCGGCCTCGTGTTCTACTTCTCCACAGACAATCTGGTACGGCCCTTCATGGACAATCTGGCTGCCAACCAATACTACATCTGACAGAAACCCTCTCAAACACCGAGGACTCTAAGACAACACAATGAGTGCCCTTCAGTCGTTGTTTAAATGAGATTCAAACTTTTTTTAGTTCTTATGAACCTGACCTGGTTTCAGTCTGAAATGAGGAGCTGCAGGTGAGGGACTGGAATGTTGAAAACGTATCAAAACAAGAAATGCTGGTCGCACATTTGCATTTTGGTCTAATTTGAGCAGCTTTTTTTGTACCTTCTGACATGGTAAATGAATGTGTGACCAGCATCCAGACAGGTGTTGGGGAACTGTTTTTATTTCAGAATAAAAAATGACTTTTACTATATGAAAAAACAGAATGCTGCTAGACTCCTAAGAAAGAAGCCTGTACTATATGTGGCCTACTCCAAGCAGACGTGAGGACTTACAGCTGAGGTGGTTACAGCTTCAGTGCATAATAAACTAACAACACCAATGGAGTTTCACCTTTAATAGCTTCATTTTTAGGACTGCCAACATTGTAGCAGGGAAAAAGGCCCCATAGATTCATTATGATTTTTGCAGATAAAGACATGTTTCTGGATAGGGCCGGGAGATATATCAAATATTTACAATGATTTTGCTGGCGATATAAAATTATTCCACTAATTTTAATGCACTTTTTATTTGGCCTTCAAATTTCAAATCAAGCACAAAATGTTTCACAGTGTTGCATTTTGGTTGCAGTTTGGTTACACAGCAGAACAGTGTTTTAGAAACCACACCTAAAATATAAATAAGGAACCAAAACATGCTGTTCAGTTTACATTTTTGGATTACCAAAAATGATCAGTATCCAACCATAACTGTAACTTTGACAGAAGTTTAATTTCAGTCACAAAGACTTTTTAAGTTTATATAAATGAAAAAAATACCTACCTGGTAGATTTTTCAATACACATAAAAAAAATAAATAATATTTGAGTTTATTTTTAAAATTAACGCATTTCAATTTCATTACAAAATTCCATCAATATGAATTGTGTAATGTTTAACAAAATTAAATTAAATTGAAATAAATTGTAATTATATTGAGCTAATTGTACTTTTAAAAATGTTAGCATTTTGAGTAAATATTGTGTAAAATAGTCATTCATTTAAATTTAGCCATTTTGTGTACATCTTATTTGCTATCGTTACATTCTCTGTAAATAAGCGTAAAAATAGCACCGACAAATATTGAGTAAAATAATATATTTTTAAATAATTGTTTTTAAAATAGTGAATTTTGAGTAAAAGAAAATGAGTAGTGTGAGTATATTCGAGTATATTATATATGACTAAAAATATTTTGTGCTTTTAAATTATTTATTTTATTAAAGATTACTCGATTCAATTTTTAAGTGAATTTTGATATGAAATTGAAATGCATAAATCTTACATCTTATATATATATATATATATATATATATAATTAGTATCGCCTCAAAATATCGATATAACATTTTCACTACAAAACTAAAAAACAAATTAGGAACTTTTTATAAGGTTTTAAAATAACTATAAATGTTTTGAAAATAAAAGTAAAAATAAAATGTAAGTAAAAATATATTTCAACCAATCAGATTATAGGGTTAGGCTTTGGGCTGCACAACATGCATCTTATCAACCTATAATTTTCCACTTATTTTAATTTAAATTCATTCAGGAACATGTCCTACTTGGCAGAATGACTATCAATGATATTTTTGATTACGTGGATGAAAGGCACATATCAGTTTAGACATTTGACCAGATCTTGTATTTTGTAATCAGTACACTGGGAATGATGAGTCTCAACAGTCTATTTACATGTAGAAATACTTCTAGGCTGACCCATGGCAGGGATGCCAGCTCATGTTAGTCGTTTTTCTGTGCCATTGAAATTGCAAAAGAGCGCACAAGAACCAGAACACTTGTGGCATGGATTGCAATATGTAATATGTGGACAATAGAAGCTAGTTTATGAGTTTATGTCAACAGCGATGTGTATTTTTTCTTATGTTTAAGGATATCCCAGCATTTTACATTAGACCACATTAAAGAAGCATATAATTACATTTGGATACAAAGAGATAATCACTTAATCAAAATATAAATCTCCTCTTTTTGAGAAGTTGCCTAGAGATTGAGTAGAAACTAATTCACTGTACGAAGATCCCCTCTCAGGATTTTAAATCTCTGTGTCCATTTTTATCAACTGAATGAAAACTTTGGGGGAAAACAATATCACACTTTTATATCACATTAAGGTAATAGACCTCTTATGGAACTGCTGTAGTTGATTCTTTAAGTTTTATACTGAAGGAAGAAATTATATTTATTACAAATTAAAAATTGGATTGTTTTTATATGTTCACAGTTTAAATAGTTTCTCTCTCTTTTTTGGTTTGTTTAATATTGTCATGTACAGTGCTTGGTGTTGTGTAATAAAATATCAAGCAAATTAATCTGAATGAAGGAATTTTTGTCTTGTATCATGTATCTATTAAATTGTTTTATTATTATTATACATGACCCGAGCCAGATTCGAAGTCAGGTCACTGGCACATAAGCATCAGAGCACTATCAGCCAAACCACGTCTGTGATTGAAGTTTGTGATTTTTTTTTTTTTTTTTTTTTTAAGTTTTAACTTGCAAACAATCTGTTAATTACCCATTAAAACATACATCTCTGCTTGAACATGTTTATTTGAGCTTAAAAAACTACAGTTAACATTGGCAAACAAGCAATGTGAAGAGTGTGACACCATTAAATTTAAATTCACAACAACAAAACAAAACAAAACTCTACAAGTGTTCCGCTGCAGTTTTTCCACGCTGTGTCTTTAATTCCGCTCCTCAAACTGAGACTTGTTCTTCAGTAAGAATGCCGCTAAAAACTCTATGGGATTTGGAGGCCTGAGGAAAGACAGATAGCAAAATTAGAGGCAGGGTTTTTATTGACTGAGGGATGTGGAACTTTGTACAAAAGGTGCAATAAGAAGCTTTTCAGACACATAAAATAGACACCGATCAGCCACAACATTAAAACCACCAGCCTAATATTGTGTAGGTCCCCCTTGTGCGGCCAAAACAGCGCCAACCCGCATCTCAGAATAGATATTTTTCTCACTACAATTGTACAGAGCGGTTATCTGAGTTACCATAGACTTTGTCAGTTCAAACCAGTCTGGCCACTGGATGTTTTTTGTTTTTGGCACCATTCTGAGTAAACTCTAGAGACTGTTATGTGTGAAAATCCCAGGAGATCAGCAGTTACAGAAATTCTCAAACCAGCCCATCTGGCACCAACAATCATCCATGCGTTTATCTAATCAGCCAATCGTGTGGCAGCAGTGCAGTGCATAAAACCATGCAGATACGGGTCAGGAGCTTCAGTTAATGTTCACATCAACCGGGGGCCTGGGTAGCTCAGTGAGTACTGACGCTGACTACCACCCCTGGAGTCGCGAGTTCAAACCCAGGGTGTGCTGAGTGATTCCAGCCAAGCTTCCTAAGCAACAAATTGTCCCGGTTGCAGGGGTGGGTAGAGTCACATTGGGTTAACCTCCTCGTGGTCGCTATAATGTGGTTCTTGCTCTCGGTGGGATGCGTGGTGAGTTGTGCGTGGATGCCGCGGAGAATAGCGTGGGCCTCCACACGCGCTATGTCTCCGCGGTAACGTGCTCAACAAACCACGTGATAAGATACGCAGACTGACGGTCTCAGATGCGGAGGCAACTGAGATTCGTCCTCTGCCACCCGGATTGAGGCGAATCACTATGCGACCACGAGGACTTAGAATGCATTGAGAATTGGGCATTCCGAAAAAGAAATTTTTTTTCTTTCACATCAACCATCAGAATGGGGAAAAAATGTGATCTCAGTGATTTGGACTGTGGCATGATTGTGCTGGTTTGAGTATTTCCGTAACTGTTGATCTCCTGGGATTTTCACACACAGCAGTCTCTAGAGTTTACTCCGAATGTCGGCAAAAACAAAAAACATCCAGTGAGCGGCAGTTCTGTGGACGGAAACGCCTTGTTGATGAGAGAGAGAGAGAAAAAAAAAAAGATGTGTTTGATTTACTTAAAATATATATGTAGCACTTTTGCATCACGTTTTTAAAGTAAATTGAGCTTATGGTCATTTTATCTCAGCATAACTAGAAAACCTTTGTTAGATATACACAAAAGTATCAGTTCATTCAACTTTATTTACTTAATCAGTTTGAACAACTAATAGCACTTTGTTTCTACTTAAATTAGGCAGGTGCTTTGTTTCTACCTAATTTAATTGGCTCAAAAGAAAATTGATAAACACTTGAATCCCCACAGAAGTGCAGATAAAACTGGGTATTGACCACAAACTCAGTTCTGTACTTGATCGTTTCGAGTTAGTAGTACTTAAAATCTTAATTTTATGGATTTGTAAGCCAAAGAAGTTCAAGGAGCTCACTACTATTCTTTTACTTCATGTATCACTCTAAAGCGCTGGTCTACTTCTAGTTTGACGTGAGCGCTCAGCAGCTGCGTCCAGTAGAACGTGAGCCAGTCAAAGTATACTCCATATAACTGTGCGCGCATACACAGGCAATTGGTGCATGCACGGTTAGGAAAATCAGGCTGCACGGATTCAGTGCTCGAGCACTCTGCTAATGACGAGATTTGTCACGCATCCTGAGCGTCCGCGTCTGACCAAAGTATACTTTGGGCTTAAGTTAACATTATAAATTAATATTTTGTGTTGTACACATTAATGCAAATTAAGTAAAGCTAAGAATGTTATAAATATGTACGTTTCGGAGTAGAAGCTATTTATTTTCTAATGTTATGGTTGTTGAGTCAACTAATCATTTTTTTTTTTTTTTTTTTTTTATCAGTGCAACTTAACCACGGGTTAACGTCTTTTTTAACTTCAGGTTAAGGCCACTTTTAACCGTGGGCTATGCAACGTTTCGCTTGCAATTTTGAATGGGGGTTGGTACAGCTTTTTTAAAGTAAAGAAAAGGTTTAAAAGATAAAAATGTTTACAAACTAGTCCCTTATGTTTGGAAAGAACTTATAGGCTCGTGCAGACCTTTCCTTGGCAAGAACCGACAAGCCCTGCAGGAGGATCGGAACCACAGTCTGGTCCAGATACGCTCGTGTCGGGAGGGTCTGCAGGGTCTGGGGGTCCACCTTCTGTTTGCTGACTTTCTCTGCAGTCGTTTTCTCATTTTCAACTATTCTCTGGAGAGACAGAATGCAAGCGTATAAGTTCAACACAATCATAGAAGTTAAGCCTCATTCACACTGCATAATTCCCAGTTTTAAATGCAATCTTCAAGACAGACTTTCCAGCGTTTGGCATTTTATAGTTCACTGATCTTAGATGTTATGCATGTTAAAACCAAACTTCCACTGATGTTCTACCTGAATGTTTTCAGTGAGGCCGTATTCTGCATGAGGATTTTCTGAGATCTAAAAATGAACAAGAAGCACAATAATAACAACTGATAAACCAAACCAACAAAAATACGACTTAATGAAACAGTGTTACTTACAGGAGTGTGTCCTTCCATGCTCTGCTCAGCATCAGTGTGCTCTGTGATCAGATATTAAAATGTGAAAAAGTCACTCTTACAAGAGTACCATGGCAATACTATCAATATGGAAATCATAAAGTACCATGGTATTAACCATGGTAAGTTCTTCACCAGGTTATGGACCCATAAACACCACTATATTACACATAAGTCGTGCATTTGTGCATATAAAGTCAACAAGTATGAGTCCACAGATCTTGCTGCAGTCAATGTCGGGATTCAATGGGCCATACTGCAATAATTTCATTATTCAGATGCATCTCAAAAGCTATAAAACTCAATACGGAATATGATCACGAATGAGGTCTTAAAGTAATACAAGTGCTATCTCTGCACAATCTCTGAATGTAAAATACAGCACAAAGGTGAGAGAAATCACTCACCATCTGCCATAGTTTGTTGTTGGTTTCTACGCAGTTGACGTAGCGCATGCGCAAAAGAGCCGCGCTAGAATCATATTCGCATGAACAGTGAGTTGTCTCAAATAGGCCTGATGCTGATAATAATTCTACTGAACTGCGTGTTGATCAGCCCAGTATCATAGCAGGTTTATCTCCTTAGTAACCTTCTAATCTGGGCAAAATGACGAAGTTGTCGGAAGTATAAAAGTACAATACTTAGAATTCCTAAGAGCATACCTAAGCATGAGAGCACAGTACAGTCATGTAGCATTTCTTAAATGGACCTGTATAAAAAAAAAAAATAAACGAAACATATGACTTTATATTGTAAAAATGTTTCCAGTAAGACAAAAACACCATGAGGATTCGACTTTCTGAGCCGTAGAGCGCCCCCTATTTAGCAGAGATGGACCACTTCTATTAAAATGAATGGGAGAAATTGGAACGCCAAACGGTCAGTAAGGAAGGATGAAGACAGGAAGTCCCGCCTTACAGGTAAAAGAGCCAATCGCCTTTTAGATACAGATATCGCCTGTCAATCAACTCGAGAACACGCATGCGCATTAGCTATAGAAGCCGGGAAAATTGCGTTTAAATTTTAAATTTAAATTATTTTTTTTAGCGTAATGCGAGGTAAACAAGCATAATTCATGACACCAGTGTTGTCAGATTTTACTGCTGATTTGAATCGTAATTTTGACCAACCGTTTTGGAGATTTTGGTCTTTCCCCATTCAAGTAGATAAGAGCTGCACTTTCGTGACTGGAAATAACCTCCCGAGAGCGTCCAAAGATGGCCACCAGTTGACTCGCTAGAGAGACTTTGAATTTATTCAATTTTATTGCCTTATTTTTCTTATTTTATTTCCTCATTTTGTTTTTCTAAATAAATATTTTTAAATCTTGGAATATTTACATACGGAAGCCCTGAACCGCAAGGTGAAAAAAATAAATCAAAAATCAAAAATAAAGTTGAAAAAAATAAAAATAAAAACAAAAATAAAAATAGTGTCTCAGTTCCTTCCTGAGCCTAAGTCTTACATTTTTTTCTCTCTTCCTAAATGTTTTTTTCTCTCTTCAAAAAAAAAAACAAAAAAACAAAACAAAACAAACAAACAAAAAAAAATATATATTTTTTTTCTCTTCCAAATTATAAATTAATTTTTGAAGAGAGAAAAAAGAAAAAAAGACGGTGTGGTTGTTTCAAGGAGCACAATACTTGTTGACCCCTCTCCAAACATAGCACTTATGGTTGTGACCATAAAGCTCTATTTTGGTCTCCTCACTCCAAATTACAGTGTGCCAGAAGCTGTGAGGCGTGTCAAGGTGTTGTCGGGCATATTGTAACTAAGACATTTTTTAACACTAATATTTGCATGCAAAATGTGAAGATCTGTTTTGCATCCCCCAGTATGTACTATAAATGTATGTATGTTTCTTGAAAAATTAATAAAAATAAATAAATAAATAAATAATAATAAAACTTCACATACGACATAATTTGTCGCCCAGAGCGCTCAGTCCTACGTCATTAGCATGAGACCGTATTCACCAAAAAAAAACAAAAAAAACACGGCGACTTCCGCAATCGCTGTTAACGACAACAAACTGAAGAACCGGAGAACCGACATCACCAAGAAATAAAACTTTTCTTTAACAAACATTTGGTCCGTTATGGTATGGATAGCCCGAATCGGGTGAATGAGTTCTGGGGACGGAGCGAGACACAGAGGATCAGTGCGTACGGGAGGACACACCTGCGGACAGGTGTCTAACCGAACCGGCTGCGCTCCACTGGACCAGCTGCGCTCTCTTATCCGAACCGTGTACCGGCTCCCGGTGTCCCTGCTGCGGGCTCCCCTCCTCCTCCTCGTGTGGCTGTACCAGCCGATCCGCCGAAGCATGGCGGCCCGAGCTAAAGATGTCGGTTCCGAAGGCTGCGATGACACCGGAGAGCAGATCCGAAACTATCACAAACAGGCGTTTGAGTTCATCTCTGTGGCTCTGCAGATCGATGAGGATGACAAGGGTATCAGCCTTTATTACTGCCTTGATTGTGAACTGTGTGAAGTTCAGTTAGACTCTGTTAACTAAAAGTGCCAAGAAAATACTGTGGTACTTCAATGTTTTTATTTTATTTGATATGTACCGTGATAGTAACCAACTTCAAAGTACCATGTAAAATGTTGTTTTGTACGGCGATAATGATACCTATTTTGTGTCCAGTAATCGATAGGCAGAACCGATATTTATGTTTCATTTCTGCTTTTTGACCATAATAGAATAATTAGCCTGCCTTACAGCAATAATAATAAAATCAATAAATAATAAAAAAAAAAAAAAAAAAAAAAAAAAATACATTGTCAATGTTTTAATCATATAAATAAATGTAGTATTAGGTACAGATAAAACGATTAGATAGAAAAGTGTTAATATCGGTACAATAAATCGGTCAAACTCTAATGTGTACACTATGGTATATGAATATATTAATTCATTATTGAGGGCTATGGTTAGACTACAACAATAAAAGAAAGTGCATTGTGAATGTTTTAATAATAATAATTAAATGTATTAGGTACCGATAAACCGATTATGTAGAGAAGTGTGAATATCGGTTGAAAAAATCGGTCAAACTAGTAGGCCTAAGCCATCTGGACCATAGTATTCTTTGAAGGACCACGAAAAACTTGTTGTTGACGATGACAACAATACCGATTATCTAAATTTTTTGGTGTCGAGCAATCGATAAGCAGAACCGATATTTAAATTATTTTTGATTTCTGCTTGTTGATAACAATAAATTAATAATCATTAGATTGCAACAATAAAAACAACAAGCAATATGAATGCTTTAATACTACTACTACTACTACTACTATACTATTAATAATAATTACATTTATTAGGTGCCGATAAACTGATAAGGTAGAAAAGTGTGAAAAAATATATGTAAAAAAAAATCAGTCAAACCCCAGTGTAAATATTATGGTATATGAATATAGTAATCATTCAGTATCATGGTATTGTCATCTGTTACTGTACCATGGGACTGTCATAGTACTTTTTTGTAAGGTTTTGTAGGTATCTGGATAAATAGAAAATATACATCATTACAGCACTATAAAACGTCCTAGATGTTTCAGTTTGGGTTGTTTTTATTTTCACTTCATCTGTTCTGGAAGATCTGAGCTAAGCGGCAATGTTTGTGAATGACCAGGTTCAGCAGAGTTTTACCAACTCACCTGTGTCCCAAACAGCTTACCACCACCACCTAACCAGGTTGACCTGAGCCCCTCTAGCTGCTTCGACCAGATAGAAACCATGTCAAGTTGGATTCTCTTGTGAAGACTTGATAGTCATGGTCTTTAATGTTAAAAGAGCTTTGACTCTTGGCAGATCAGCCAGAATTCTCTAAGATGATGATCTGACCTGTGATCAGATCTTGGACCTCAGCCTTTATAAACCCTGTCTCAAAGCTGTCCTGTGATCAGTTAAAGCCCTGATTGTGTGATCCCTGGGATCAGTAGAGTGGAGAGGCCTGATTCAGGATGTCAGGGATTGCCCACATCAGCAGTCTGATGGAAAATGTGGACCTCACTCTGCTACGAAAGGATCTGCCTCAGTTTTGCATTTGTGTTATCATATTTTTGTATCATTGCATATGCTGATGACAATTAAGGCAACAGACATTAGGCAGCAGTTGTCGGGTAAAATTTCACCTGACAACCTGTCAAGAATATGGCCTGGTCATATTTCACTCCAAAATCAAATAAAAAAGTAAATAATAATTTTTAGCATTAAGACAACAAAGCCAATTTTACCCCCATTATGGTTATTTATTATTTAAATCGTAAAATATTTATACATCAGTTGTTGTACTGACATTTAATTATGCAGATTTAAAGGTGTCATGAAGTGCTATTTTTTTTATTATAATTTTATTATCTTCCCTGAGGTCTAATGATAATGTTATAAAAGTTTTTTTTTTGCACCAAAACAGTCACAGTTTAGTAATGTATGATCATTTTCCACCATGATTGGCTAACATCATACAGCCCCTAAATTCAGCTCAATCGGAAGAGAATTAAATGGACCTCAACATTATAAAACAAAATTGTAGGGTTTACACATAACGCACATCCAACACATTGCATCTGAATGTATTAAACTGTTCATCTCAAGCACAACTGTTAATACTGTTAAAACACCATAAACTATCAAACGGTCATGACATTTGAGATATTCATGAATGAAACGATTTGCTTGCGTTTTTAACTGCCCCATCCTTCAATAACAGCTCCTTTGCAAAGCTTGAATCGAATTTTGATGGTTCACAAGCAATCCATGCTGACATGAGCCACAAAAAATGAACACACATAGTCCAGAGCGGTGAAAATATGCATACACATACTGTAGGCGCACTGAGGTGCACGTCGCCCGAAACGCTCAAAGACGTCCATTGTCAAAGACGTCCTATGTTTACATACACCAACAATTAAAAATAGCGCAGATGAGTGAAAGAACACATCCATGATGCTTTTTTGATCAAATAAACTAGAGGCAGCAGCTGAATGAGAGAACTGCTTCTCCCTTTCAGAGTTGTAACTTAACACCGCGTTTTTTAAAAGCGGCAAGATACATAACAATGGTCAAAGAGTCTGTGTAGTTCATGTTTATATATAAATTAGTTCAAAATAGTCCAGATGGGTCCCCGTAGGTGTTGTTAGGAATAGTTAGCCACACAAGGCTTGCTCTCTTGACTTGAACTGCGCGTCAGTGGGCGGGGCCAAGGGTGCAATGACGCATGTTGTGGGATGTGTAAATACAAATGAGCAATGTGTCGATGACGTCATGAACAGACAGATTTCAAAACGAGACTGTAACAGTTAAAAGGAGGAGGTGGGAACCGGCTGAACAGTTGACATAAAGTTTAATGATATAAATGAACTTAAAACAACATAAAACATAAGGACACATAGACACACATGCCTTCTGAAATTTACAGTATGTTTTTATAGTACAGTTACCTCTTATATGTCTAAATATCGAGGTAAAATTGATTCTCCATTTCATGACCCCTTTAAATAAATAATTTTATTACAATTATTTGTTTTTACTGTATTACACATAAAAATACTATATTACTGTGATGAGCATTTAATGATAATAATCAATAGCAATAATGGGAAAAAACTCAAAAATGAGCATAAATTAAAGGATTACAACAATTTTTACAATAATGAATATATACCTTTATAATTCAAATAGAATATTAATATTGTTATTATATTACTAATGAGTATTGGTTCATGCTTAATTGTTACGAAAAAAATCTTGTCAGAATGCTGAAAAATCTTTATGTTTTTAAAATGACTGTTCCTTTTCCTAAAATTGTTGCTGTATGTGACCTAGACATGTTTTTATTAGATTAACTTTGTCATATCACAAGATTATGTTGTTTTTCACTTTGTAATGTCATTGCGTAGATGGTGTATCAGTGAACAAGGAACTCTGTTCAATACATTCATCAACTGATTCTCTGTTTTATGTTGCCCTGGGGCATATGGTTGGACCATGCATGACTTTTAGCATGTACGGTTTTATTTTAAGAGTGTCTTTTCTAGGGGGCCTGGGTAGCTCAGTGAGTATTGACGCTGACCACGAGTTCGAATCCAGGGCGTGCTGAGTGACTTCAGCCAGGTCTGCTAAGCAACCAAATTGGCCCGGTTGCTAGGGAGGATAGAGTCACATGGGGTAACCTCCTCGTGGTCGCTATAATGTGGTTCTCGCTCTCGGTGGGGCACGTGGTGTGTTGTGCGTGGATGCCGTGGAGAATAGCGTGGGCCTCCACACGTGCTACATCTCCGCGGTAACGCACTCAACAAGCCACATGATAAGATGCACGGATTGACAGTCTCGGACACAGAGGCAACTGAGATCCGTCCTTCGCCACCCCGATTAAGGCGAGTCACTGTGCCACTATGCCACCACTAGGTCTTATTGGGAATTGGGCATTCTAAATTAAAAAAAAAAAAGTGTCTTTTCCAACATGAAGGCCTATTGTCAGAAAGCTGGCCAATATTTTAGAGTTTTAAAATAGTGTCATCAATAAAATAATATATTTTTTGGGGAACAAAAAGGCCAATCTTTGATTGTGTAATTTACATTGATACTTTGAAACCCTGGTGTGCTGGTTTAGGATTTCATCAATAACATTCTGTATTTATAATCCATACAGGATGGAAAATGAGTGTTTATTGTGTCTAACCTGTATGTAATGTTATAGGTGATAAGGATCAGGCAGTGCAGTGGTACAGAAAAGGCATCACTGAGCTGGAAAAGGGCATCCGTATCCAGGTCACTGGCACTGGTGAGCTTATTCACTCATATTGATTTCCATTAGGGTATAAACAAACTATGTAATGTGTTTTAATTACTCTAGTAATTAAATGTTCCTAGTGTGAGTGTGGTTAATTAGTTAACCGTTTATTTCAAGACTGCATTGAATCTGCTATTAATGCTTCAATTCAGCGTTATACTATTTATGGTTTAAACTATTTCAAATGTTTTCAAAAACAGTGATTGCAAGAGATTTTTGTACAGGATTTGTAGTATTGGTTGTAATTGTAGTTATAAAAGTGGTGGTGGCGTAGTGGGCTAAAGCACATAACTGGTAATCAGAAGGTTGCTGGTTCGATCCCAACAGCCATCACTATTGTGTCCTTGAGCAAGGCACTTAACTCTAGGTTGCTCCGGGAGTATTGTCCCTGTAATAAGTGCACTGTAAGTCGCTTTGGATAAAGGATAAGTGTCTGCCAAATACATAAATTTAAATGTAAATTAACATGATATCAAAATTGTCTCTTGGCTTGAAAATTGAAAATTGGTCTTCAGTGACCTGGGACCTCATTCCACCCCCTGTACCTCATTCATTTTTTTAGTATTCCTCAACCTATCTCTTCTGAATAGTGTAACAAAAAAAAAAAGGGCAAAATTTCAAAAAATATATATTTTTTATAAACGAGTGTATAGGGTCAATAAAGACCCGAGATATGTATTAGTGTCACTTTTTTTTTATGCTTCCATAAATCAAATTTTCATGATTATTTCATATCTATATAGGATTACTATCACATGATATATATATATCTTTGTTTATTACAAGACAAATGAGTACTTTATTAAACAAATTTCTACTTTATCATGTAAATTTTCTGTGCAACGGTGGCGAATTATCAGTATTCCACATGCGTGTACACATACATATTATACATGCTGTTTTATACTCAATGTGGCGCTGATGTGTCAGAAATTGACTTGATATACATTTGACATTGGTATTTGCCGAACAATCAATGTGGAAGTAAATTATAGCAAGTGTAACACATGAACAGTATGATATGGTTATTGCCATTTGGGTGTACTAGTGAAATTATGGAAGTTGTGTGTCTATTTAAATTGCCTGAGAAAACACAAATGTGTAAATGATGTGTTCTGTGTAGCTCAATATGTGTTTGACATCCAGTTGAGTCTCATGAAATTTCATTGTGGAAGTTATGAATCCTGTTCTATATTTGTTGCATCATCTCTTTGATATATGAAAAAAAAAAACATAAATAGATCAGAATATATTCTTTTCTATTATTTTCTAATTGTCTTGAAAATGTGTTGAAAATGTTACACTATATTGGCTTTGTGAAGGATATATGTCCCGGGTTGCTAAAGACCCAAGTATGTAATAAGTAGGGCTGTTGATTTAACACGTTAATTCAGTGCAATTAATTATATAAAAAAAATTACGCTTTAAAAAAAATTCACGCAATTAATCATGTCCCCGGACCGCAATAAGGAAGATTCCTTCCATCTGAGCAATTCAAGTTTGGAGTACCACCTGTTTTCTCCAGGGGGCAGTAAGCGAAACTCCAGTTGCATATTCAAACACAGCTCGATGAAGCGCATATCTGAACGCAGGGATCTCAAGACAGGTTTTTAGAAGTTTCAAACTTCGTTTAATTTGACATAGCGACCTAAAAACTTTATATTTATGACGCAGGTGTACATTGACGCATCCTTAGCCAAGCCCTTATAATAAATCTTGGACTGATTGACGAATTCAGTTGCAAAATGGATTGCTGTGAACTGTCAGCCAATGATAGGCTTATGTTCAATAATATGCAAATAAACAATATTTTGCATTCTAAAGCCACTTTTTGTATTTTTTAATGCTTTACTTGTGTGCCTAAATAATTTAATGCATTTTAATAATCTGTATTATTTTTTATTATGTATATATTTTTTTATATTATTATTTTTCTTTATAATTATTTAAATATAACTATTTATACTTATTTAATCATATAGGCAAGGCAAAATTATTTTATCATATATTTAATTATTGTTATTTGAGGGGCTTTCTCAGCAAATATTTATGCATGTGATTAATTGCGATTAATTAATCGATATACCTTGTAGTTAATTTGATTAAAATTTGTAATCAATTGACAGCCCTAGTAATAACATTTGGCAAAACCACTTGTCTTCATTCTGGTGTAACACACTACAATCAGTGATCAGTGATCAGTGTTGAGTAAATTACTCAGTAAAAGTAATCCATTACAATTTGCTAATTCTCTAAAAAAAATTCAGATTACTATACTCATTACTTCATTGAAGAAGTAATCACCTTACTTTGAACTTTTCACAGAAAAGTTTGTTTTTCTGCTCAACTAATTTATTGTCGCATACAAGTCATGCATTCAACCCAACACGTTCTCCATGCAAACAGATGTACATATGAACATAATTCATGTTTTAAATGCAGTCTACATTGTATTATTTGAGAAATATGTGTAACCCAAGTAATGTACTAAGAACTGTAATCTGATTACAAGAATTTACACTACTTTTGAATGAAAAAGTTATTAGATTACAGTAACTAATTACTTTGTAATCAGATTACACCCAACACTGTTGCGATCCAGAAATCCGTCATCTTGCAGAAGTAAAATGGGTTGTGAACAGGGTTTCATGTTGACTTTAAAGCTAGATGAAGAAGCTTCTGTAGAACTTGGTAAAAGGTCTTCATCTGTCTGTTTTTAGGTGAGAAGGCTGACAGAGCCAGACGACTTCAGGACAAAATGATCAGCAACCTCAACATGGCCAAAGACCGACTGGCACTTCTGGGTAAGCAGATACAGTGAGTTCAGGAGGACATCTGGAAAAATCTAATACATTAACTAAAATAATCTCATTGTAAATTGGTTGTGCTTCAGTCTGGGGTTTTATTTTAGTGTGGAAAGGCTTGCTTTCTCTGCTGTTCAAGTCAGTTTTTAGCATTTAATGGTTAAGTGTGTAATTTCTGCACCTCTAGAGACACTAAACAGAACTGGTAAAATAACTAGATTTTTACATTTTCAAAATAAAGTGTGAGTGGTGATTGCACATGCAAAATTGCTCCCATGATGCTTGGTTGTTTTAGGCGGTTGCCAGGATGTTGCTATTGGGCTCCTAAAAATTACACCTTTATTGGATCAACTACGCAACGTGCAACATGCAGTATTCTTATCTTAACATTCCTCTCTCCATACTTTGCATTTGTTGTTTTGAATCAAAACTATTCTGCTTTGATTTGGGGGTGAAATGTTTGGCATGTTCTTTGTGAGATTCATCTTCTAATATCCCTGCTCATCTGCTTTTTGATTTCTTCTGGTTTTCTTGGTTTCTCTGTAAATGTCCTTTCCCTCTCGCAAAAGCTAAACTGGTGCCACCAGCAGAGGGCAGCTCTGACCCCGCTGGAATGTCTTTCTCCAATGGGAATCTGCGGCCAGGTGGGTGTTTCATCTGGGGTGGATCAGAGGATTCTGGGAAGTTTTTTTGCACCCAAAAAAGTCTTAATTTAGTTTTTTGGTATTCCACCCTTTCTCTGACCCATAGAATTAAATGTAAAAATTAGACGTTTTGTATTTGCTGATGTGTCTTTAAGACGCCCGCTTTGCATGTCACGTGAGAATGAACCGTTTTTACTGAGATTTGTTCCCTCATATCACCCAAAAATAAAAATTCTCTCATCATTTACTCACCCTCATGCCATCCCAGATGTGTGACTTTCTTTCTTCTGGTGAACACAAATGAAGATTTTTATAAGAATATCTCAGCTCTGTAGTTCCATATAATGCAAGTGAACTTTTAAGCTCCAAAAAGCACAAATATGCAGCATAAAAATATGACTCCAGTGGTTAAATCCATGCCTTCAGAAGTGATATGATAGGTGTGGGTGAGAAACAGATCAATATTTAAGTCCTTTTTAACTATAAATTCTCCTCCCTGCCCAGTAGGTGGCGATCTGCACAAAGTGTGCAAATTGACAAAAGCAAAAGAACTCTTAGAAGAGACGAGAGCTTAGGAAGGATGTTTAAAGGCTGAGATTTATAGTAATATTCTTACCCAAAGTGACTGCATCACTTCAGAAGACATATATTAAACCAATGGAGATGTATGGATTACTTTTATGCTGCCTGTATGTGCTTTTGGAGCTTCAAAGTTCTGGTCACCATTCACTTGCATTGTATGGACCTACAGAGCTGAAATATTCTTCTAAAAATCGTAGTTTTTTTTAAGCAGAATAAAGAAAGTCATACACATCTGGGATGGCATGAGGGTGAGTAAATGATGAGACAATTTTCATTTTTGGGTGAACGATCCCTTTAAATTGTTCTTTTGTTTCATGGGAAATGCCTTTTATTTATGTATAACGAGATTACTGCATGGAAAAGAGTAACTTTATTGATTGTTGTGTGTGTGTATATGTGCAATATGTGTTTGTAATTGCAGGCAGTGGAGCTGTTTCTAAAAAGACTCTCACATCTTCAAGTCAACCCCATTTACGACCCAAAAACCCACCCAAACCTCACAGCGCCCCTGCAGCTTCCCTACATCACACACCTTCAACCGGTCACACTGGCAGGATCGGCCCACAGAGCAATCAGAAGGTTAGTCCAGTAGGGACCAAACTTCAGGTCAGGTGCACATTGTAACAAAAGACAGATGATTTATTTAAAATATTTACGATATATTTGATATTTTGTTCACAACATAAAATTATCCTAGTACATCATGAATATCGTACTGTTTTTAATGCACTTTTGTTTTTGGCCATTAAGTTCCTAAAGAGTATGGTTCTTGTTCAGAACCGGTTCCATTTTTCAAAAGTACCGGAATCGTATTATTTTCATGACTTTTGGTTCTGATAACGCTTTCCGAACTTGCAATTTGTCACCGATGCGGATGTAACACCATACTTAAATACTCAGATTTGATATATCTGCTCCGTCAAAATCTGAAATGATCACATCTTTTGGCTACAGGCTGCTGAGGGCAGTAGATGCAATAACAATTGCATTTCTTATTTACAAATAATTCCTTCCCAAAAGTACTTAAAGAATTGTCAATGGAACCGTTAAAGAATCAGAATCAGAATCGTTAAGAGGATTCGGAATCGTTAAAATCCTTACAATTCTCATATCTACTAAAGTTGGACAGTTTTGCAAGTTTGACTTCTTTTGTAACCATGAGAGCACTATTAAGTGTATTACAAGTGTCTCTAATTTAAAGCCCATAATAATGCAGATAAAGTTGGTAAGCTTGATTCATTTCCAAGAATTCATTTTTCAAATTGTAAATTTCAGTGAACCAGTTCAAAGGTTCATTTGCATCGTCATTTAAAAAAAATGTTAATGGAAGTCTCAGAAATGGAAGTGTGGCATTTGTAAAATGTAATAAACATATATTTGTAGGTAAATATTGCTGGTTATTAAAGCAATATCACACAAGCAAGAGTGCTGTATGGCCCTATATCAGCACGGCTGTGATTCAGCCACAGTCATGAGGTCTTTTGTCACCAACTGTTAAAAGCTAAAATCTTTAATGTCACAGTCAAAACTGAAAAGACACACATCTGCGCTGCTTTTACACTTCAGTTTAGAACAGCACGAACACATGCGGAGTGATACAAACAGTAACATGTCCGAGCTCTGATGGTGTGAGATATCAGTGCTCTTGGAACGTCTCTCGTCCAATCAGATTCGATGACTGGAACTAACTGTTGTATAATGCTGTTTATAATGTAATGGTGCACATAAATAATAAGATAATTAAACAATATGATTTAAGTTAAAAAATTAAAAAGTATCAATTAACAAATATAATTAAGTGGAAAACATACCCTGTAATTTTAACTCAAATTTTACTGTATTTTACTTGCAAAATCACTTTTATGCCATTATAGAGCAAATACTTAAATATTGAAATATAATGAATATTGTCAAAACAAAGGCTGAAAAATATCAAGAAAAATATAATTTGTTCCCACTTTATAGTAGGTGTTTTTAACTACTATGTACTAACTTTAAAATACAGATAATACAATGTATTTATTGTGTAACTACATGTTGTTCTGCTAAATTCTCACAAGATTTGCATTTGCTGCTACTAGGGTTGAGGTACAGGTAGATTTAGGGGTGGGATTAGGGTAAGGATTGGGGTAGGATTAGGTTTAGGGGTACGTTTAACAGTGTAGCTACAGATGTAATTAAATGCAGGTACTTTAAATGTAAGTACAATGCAACAACATGTTTGTACATCAGAAGTACATTGTATCAAATGCTTAAGTACATAGTAGTTAAAGACACCTAATATAAAGTGGGTCCCATATTTTGTTTTAGCTATATGCTCAGCACTAGTTGATACTTATAATGCATTATATTGCCCACCAGTGTTGTAGTACTCGAGTCTGACTCGAGTCGCGATATTGATGACTCGTGACTCATCTCGGACTTGAACACTAATGACTTGGGCTTGGACTCGAGTATTGGGTGCATTCTGACTTGAAGGAGAGGACTCGTTACAACCGTTAACTTTTGCATTCTGCCCTATTATGGCTTGAGACCACATGCATGTCATGCCATGTACCGTTTGCGCAATAGCAATATCAAACATTTAAGTAACATTAAGAAAAACAAAAACTACAGAGATGGTATTGTTATTGTGTGTATGGTTTCTTGTACAATACACTTTGAAAGGCTGAATGTGTGTGTGTGTGTGTGTGTGTGTGTGCGCGCGCCTTTAAACTTAAAATGGCAACAGAATTGTGATTTTTTTTTTTTGCTTATTTTGTGACGTAGACAAGGACTCGTAACTCAGACTTGTATGCAGTTATTGGCGACTCGACTCGGACTTGAGATCTAGTGACTTGACTACAACACTGTTGCCCTCTTCGACAGGAAGTGTCCATGTAGCTGATCTGGAACTTTATGTTTGGGTGTGTTTGTTTTGTAGGGTCCCTCCGCAAGAGGTGCAAACAGACCTAACAGTAAAGCCAGCCACGCCCCCACTGCATCACCTCAGAAGAAAAGAGACATCAAGAACTTGAAAAATGTGGACAGCAAACTGGCCAACCTCATTCTCAATGAGATAGTGGACAGGTAACATCAGATCACTCGTGTAGTCATTATACATTGTTTTTAAGCACAACTGGAGCTTTGGAAACTTTCTAATTTTAAGCATTTGTGTGTGTTGCTTTAGTGGGTCTTCAGTGCGGTTTGAGGACATCGCAGGGCAGGAGTTGGCAAAGCAGGCCCTGCAGGAAATCGTCATCCTGCCTGCTCTACGACCAGAGGTCTGTCTGTTGCCTACAGTTGCAGAGCAACGGCGAAACTTATCGCATTAATACAGAATTAAATTGATGTAGGGCTCATCCAATCAGAATTAAGAGTTGTAGCTCTTTGTTTTATCCTATTTTAAATCTTTTGTTTTTAACTCAGTTGTTACATACTGTGAAGGTATGTTTGCACTGATGCCATACTTATCATTTGTTTTATATGTGTAATCTTTTGGTTTGCATCCATCAAGTTCCACATAGAAAGAAAAAAATGGTCAAATGAGAAAAAGTACTTTTCATTTGTAAAGAATGTAATCTTCTGGATTATCCAAATTTAGGCCTTAACACCTTAATTGATGGTAATTTAATATGTTAATATAGTATGTCTTTCATTGAATTTTCAGTGAAAAAAAAAAAAAGATTTATAAAAATAAAAACCAGAAATCTGAAAGAACAAATTGCACTCTCACAATATTTAAACTACATGTATATCTTGAGATTTATAATTTACATAGGTTACATGTTCTAAATAAAAAAAAAAAAATGTTTTATCTCCAGCTGTTTACTGGTCTCAGGGCTCCTGCAAGAGGTCTCCTTCTCTTTGGCCCTCCTGGCAATGGGAAGACCATGCTGGTAAGATACAAAATAACTCTTTATAGATTAATATTTGGATATTATAAGAACAGAACTATATTTTTGCCATTTCCTCACAGGCTAAAGCGGTTGCGATGGAATCAAACGCCACCTTTTTCAACATCAGTGCTGCCAGTCTCACCTCAAAATATGTGAGTGATGTTTAGATTATTATATACTATTATAGGATATTGTATTAAACCCTTTAAGCTTGGATTGGTGGGTCTGCCGAGAAAAAAATAATTATCAAAATGTAAATAGTCTTGACCAAAACAAAATAGGTATCGTTTTAAAGCTTAAAAGCTCTACTTCACAATGCTTTGAAATTTGCAGACAAATCAGAAGTGTTCCGTTTTGATAATTTATTAATAATTTTGCATTGTACACATTATAGTAATCAGTAAAAACATCAAACTGATCAAATAGCCATGTGTCATATGTTTGTTTTTACTCACAGACAAAAATATATCGAGTAATAGCTATAGAGTATATATCTTTGACATAAAAGTTACAGTTGAAGTCAGACGTTTACATAAAATAGGTTGAAGTCATTAAAACAAATTTTTTAACCACTCCACAGATTTAATATTAGCAAACTGTAGTTTTGGCAAGTTGTTTAGTACATCTACTTTGTGCATGACACAAGTAATTTTTCCAGCAATTGTTTACAGACAGATTGTTTCACTTTTAATTGACTATATCACAAATCAAGTGGGTCAGAAGTTTACATATACTAAGTTAAGTGTGCCTTTAAGCAGCGTGGAAAATTCCAGAAAATGATGTCAAGCCTTTAGACAATTAACTTCTGATAGGAGATGTACTGAATTGGAGGTGTACCTGTGGATGTATTTTAAGGCCTACCTTCAAACTCAGAGCCTATTTGCTTGACATCATGGGAAAATCAAAAGAAATTAGCCAAGACTGCAGAGAAAAGAATGTGGACCTCCACAAGTCTGGTTCCTCCTTGGGAGCAATTTCCAAACACCTGAAGGTATCATGTCCACCTGTACAAACAATAGTACTTGAGTATAAACACCATGGGACAATGCAGCCATCATACCGCTGAGGAAGGAGGCGCATTCTGCCTCCTAGAGATGAACATAGTTTGGTGCAAAAAGTGAAAATCAATCCCAGAACAACAGCAAAGGACCTTGTGAAGATGCTGGAGGAAACAAGTAGACAAGTATCTATATCCACAGTAAAACAGTCCTATATCGACATAACCTGAAAGGCTGCTCAGCAAGGAAGAAACCACTGCTCCAAAACCGCCATAAAAAAGCCAGACTACAGTTTGCAAGTGCACATGGGGACAAAGATCTTACTTTTTGGAGAAATGTCCTCTGGTCTGATGAAACAAGAATTTAACTGTTTAGCCATAATGACCATCATTATGTTTGGAGGAAAAAGGGTGAGGCTTGCAAGCCGAAGAACACCATCCCAACCGTGAAGCATAGGGGTGGCAGCATCATGTTGTGGTGGTGCTTTGCTGCAGGAGGTACTGGTGCACTTCACAAAATAGATGGTATCATGAGGAAGGAAATATGGGCAGAGAGGATCGTTCATTCTCATTACATATGGCCACCAGGAGATAGCGCCAAGGACATGACAAAGACTCAATGATTGCTCAAATGACACAGAATGGAACTGAAGGAGATCTTGTTACTCATGCCTGCATTTAAACCTTTAGTCGTTGTATTTGCATTGTCTGATTGTCAAATCAGAAAAATATGAAAACTTTTATTTTATCTTTTTTGTGATTTTTTTTTCAGAAGTTTCTTATGCTGTGTGTCTTGTAATTATAATAAACTATATCAGGGTTCCTCAATAGGCGGCCAGCAGGCCTCATCCGGCCTGTGAGAGACAAATGTTTGGCCTGTGCTAAAGGCATGTTCACACCAAATCCGTGACGATTTTGCAAGACGAACTTCCGACGAAAGGTCTATACACACACAGTGCGTAATAAAAGAAAAAGAAAGTAAAACGATGTCACCCAGTACAGTAGGCGGCGCTGTTGCTGTTCTACAAACATTTATACCAGTCTCATGCCCACACCTTCAGCTGTTATAGATTAATATACTGAATGCGGTTAAAGCATTAATTTACCTAATTTGGCATAACTGTTTCATTATGTTCTTTCCACAGTGTTGATGCATTCTGAGGAGTATACCTGTATAATCTGTGTTTTTATGCGAGTGAGATGAGTAAAGAGCGCTGTTGCATAAATATAAGTCCTATTTATATTTGCACATGTATTTTGCTATGAGAATATTCCAACTCCTGAAGTCAATTACTCTTTTTATAATGTCTAGATTCTCTTACAGCTTTCAAGCTACACCGAATTTGGCACAGACCTTCAGACTGTTCTGACTCTTGTCCCTAAGACTTTTCTAACTGATCGGAATTACGGTTTTTGAACAGCGGATGATCATAAATAGAAAAAATCCTTAAGATTTACATTAACGGAATGTTCAAACGGGCAAACGGAATGTTCATTCATTCAAACTCCAACTGTTAAAACATTCAAATGTAAACAAACACACAAACAAACCCTTTAATCTGCTTTAAGTCTCTCTCTGTATCTATCTGACGGTTTGTAGATACTGTATATCTAGTTGGCTGGCTGGCTTACTTTTGGTCCCTCA